>NC_087199.1:3362500-3370000 GCF_035594125.1 Scylla paramamosain
GGACTAGCGACCATGCAGGCTGTGTGTATGTGAGCCGAGTGGATCACGTTAGAGCTTTTGAGAAGAAATGAACAATGAAATGCCAGGAAATGAGGTGAAGGACCAATGGGAGGACTCGTTATTTGGGCCAATAACCAGGAAGAAAGACTCAGGAGCGAAGGCAGGTCTAAGGACTGGAAGAAAGGTGTGAAATATCCCTAGAGAGTTACAGAAGCAGGAGAAACGTTAAAAATAGAATACACTGGCTGGCCATGCCACACGTGGGATCAATATATGAACACATCGCATGTGGAATACATATATCAAATTATGAATATACAGACAAATAATAATAAGTGTTAAGGATTATATATATATATATATATATATATATATATATATATATATATATATATATATATATATATATATATATATATATATATATATATATATATATATATATATATATATATATATATATATATATATATATATATATATATTATATGAACCTTGGTGTGACTATAACAATGTTACAGTTGACGTGACTGTGAGCGTTGTTGGCTTTAGCTTGCCACACACTCTTGTCCTGTGTTGTCTGTTGTGTTGCTCTCGCTGCGGCACACTTGTCGCTCCCAGGACGCAAAGGTCGTGTCAGAAATTCAGAATCCAGTTGAGGAAGACGCCTGACGGCGGCTGCCCGGAGGAGGACGAGACCCAAAGACGCCGGAAGCTTATTGGTGACGTGCGTGTGTTTCCTGCCAAGCGTCATCTCGTCATCTCATGTTGCATTACCGCTGCCTCCTCCCTGCTCTGCATTCCCTCCCCAGCACACCGCGGCATGTTTTCTGAGGGCTGTGTGTCTTGCAGTGTCTTGGTAAGATCCTTATAGTCAACATTTGTCATCCTGTGTACAGTTGACGTAAAGGTTTTTCTTTCAGTCTTTCGTAATTTTTTTTCGTATTATTGATCGATTTGACTCACGTTGTTTGTTTGGTTGTGTTTGTTCACTGCTTTTAATTTTGTTATGTTGCTGTTTTAGACTTGCCCTCATCAATTATTCTCCTCATCATCTTTTCATCCTCTTGCTTAATTTTTCACACTTTCCCCTTTCCGGTTGTCTTTTCGATCATTAAATAAAACAATTCAGATTAAAAATGGTACTATACGGAGAACGATTCGACTACAGCAAGACCCGGCAGCTCACCGAGGAGCAGAAGCGGGTGGCCCGGTGCAGGGCCGAGGCCGCCCGGAAGGGCCGGGAGCAGGCCCGGCGCTGGCGCGCCAAGAAAAACAAAGCAGCCCAGGGGCAGGGCGACGCTCCCGTGTTGGAGCACCCTGCCTGCGCGGCCACCAACACCCGCCACGAGACCGCCAAGAGCCCACAGTCCAAGGCTCCCATGGCCAAACTCCATACGCCTGAATACTCCCACAGCCAGTCCCCATCTGGCGAATATCACCTGGGGCGGTATTACACAGGCGAGTATTTCGATGGGGAGTCCCTCACTGTACACTTCATCGCTGGCGAACTGTGCGAGGGAGAATTCCCCGTACTGCAGCTCATCACGGGCCACTTCCAGGATGACCAGTCCACCGGACAGTTCCTCCTCATGAGGGAACCAGGCCCCGCTGACTGAGACTGCTGCCCCATCACCTCACCCGTCCTGGCCAGATCACCCTGGCCACACCTGGTGATGACTAATTTTAGGCCAGATCTCCCCTGGCCACACCTGATGATGACAAAACGTAGGCCAGTTCTCCCCTGGCCATACCTGATTATGACAAAACGTAGGCCAAATCACCCCTGGCCACACCTGATGATGACAAAACGTAGGCCAGTTCTCCCCTGGCCACACCTGATGATGACAAAACGTAGGCCAGTTCTCCCCTGGCCACACCTGATGATGACAAAACGTAGGCCAGTTCTCCCCTGGCCACACCTGATGATGACATAACGTAGGCCAGTTCTCCCCTGGCCATACCTGATGATGACAAAACGTAGGCCAGTTCTCCCCTGGCCATACCTGATGATGACAAAACGTAGGCCAGTTCTCCCCTGGCCACACCTGATGATGACAAAACGTAGGCCAGTTCTCCCCTGGCCACACCTGATGATGACAAAACGTAGGCCAGTTCTCCCCTGGCCACACCTGATGATGACTAATTTTAGGCCAGTTCTCCCCTGGCCACACCTGATGATGACAAAACGTAGGCCAAATCACCCCTGGCCACACCTGATGATGACTAATTTTAGGCCAGTTCTCCCCTGGCCACACCTGATGATGACAAAACGTAGGCCAGTTCTCCCCTGGCCACACCTGATGATGACAAAACGTAGGCCAGTTCTCCCCTGGCCATACCTGATGATGACAAAACGTAGGCCAGTTCTCCCCTGGCCATACCTGATGATGACAAAACGTAGGTCAGTTCTCCCCTGGCCACACCTGATGATGACTAATTTTAGGCCAGTTCTCCCCTGGCCACACCTGATGATGACTGATTTTAGGCCAAATCACCCCTGGCCACACCTGATGATGACTAATTTTAGGCCAGTTCTCCCCTGGCCATACCTGATGATGACAAAACGTAGGCCAGTTCTCCCCTGGCCATACCTGATGATTAATTTTAGGCCAGTTCTCCCCTGGCCATATCTGATGATGACAGAACGTAGGCCAGTTCTCCCCTGGCCACACTTGATGATGACAAAACGTAGGCCAGTTCTCCCCTGGCCATACCTGATGATTTATTTTAGGCCAGTTCTCCCCTGGCCATACCTGATGATGACAAAACGTAGGCCAGTTCTCCCCTGGCCACACCTGATGATGACAAAACGTAGGCCAGTTCTCCCCTGGCCACACCTGATGATGACAAAACGTAGGCCAGTTCTCCCCTGGCCATACCTGATGATGACAAAACGTAGGCCAGTTCTCCCCTGGCCACACCTGATGATGACAAAACGTAGGCCAGTTCTCCCCTGGCCATACCTGATGATTAATTTTAGGCCAGTTCTCCCCTGGCCACACCTGATGATGACAAAACGTAGGCCAGTTCTCCCCTGGCCATACCTGATGATTAATTTTAGGCCAGTTCTCCCCTGGCCATATCTGATGATGACAGAACGTAGGCCAGTTCTCCCCTGGCCACACTTGATGATGACAAAACGTAGGCCAGTTCTCCCCTGGCCATACCTGATGATTAATTTTAGGCCAGTTCTCCCCTGGCCATACCTGATGATGACAAAACGTAGGCCAGTTCTCCCCTGGCCACACCTGATGATGACAAAACGTAGGCCAGTTCTCCCCTGGCCACACCTGATGATGACAAAACGTAGGCCAGTTCTCCCCTGGCCACACCTGATGATGACAAAACGTAGGCCAGTTTTCCCCTGGCCACACCTGATGATGACAAAACGTAGGCCAGTTCTCCCCTGGCCATACCTGATGATGACAAAACGTAGGCCAGTTCCCCCCTGGCCACACCTGATGATGACAAAACGTAGGCCAGTTCTCCCCTGGCCATACCTGATGATTAATTTTAGGCCAGTTCTCCCCTGGCCACACCTGATGATGACAAAACGTAGGCCAGTTCTCCCCTGGCCATACCTGATGATTAATTTTAGGCCAGTTCTCCCCTGGCCATATCTGATGATGACAGAACGTAGGCCAGTTCTCCCCTGGCCACACTTGATGATGACAAAACGTAGGCCAGTTCTCCCCTGGCCATACCTGATGATTAATTTTAGGCCAGTTCTCCCCTGGCCATACCTGATGATGACAAAACGTAGGCCAGTTCTCCCCTGGCCACACCTGATGATGACAAAACGTAGGCCAGTTCTCCCCTGGCCACACCTGATGATGACAAAACGTAGGCCAGTTCTCCCCTGGCCACACCTGATGATGACAAAACGTAGGCCAGTTCTCCCCTGGCCACACCTGATGATGACAAAACGTAGGCCAGTTCTCCCCTGGCCATACCTGATGACTAATTTTAGGCCAGTTCTCCCCTGGCCATACCTGATGATGACAAAACGTAGGCCAGTTCTCCCCTGGCCATACCTGATGATGACAAAACGTAGGCCAGTTCTCCCCTGGCCACACCTGATGATTAATTTTAGGCCAGTTCTCCCCTGGCCATATCTGATGATGACAAAACGTAGGCCAGTTCTCTCCTGGCCACACATGATGATTAATTTTAGGCCAGTTCTCCCCTGGCCATATCTGATGATGACAAAACGTAGGCCAGTTCTCCCCTGGCCATACCTGATGATTAATTTTAGGCCAGTTCTCCCCTGGCCACACCTGATGATGACAGAACGTAGGCCAGTTCTCCCCGGGCCACACTTGATGATGACAAAACGTAGGCCAGTTCTCCCCTGGCCATACCTGATGACTAATTTTAGGCCAGTTCTCCCCTGGCCACACCTGATGATGACAGAACGTAGGCCAATTTTCCCCTGGCCACACCTGATGATGACAAAACGTAGGCCAGTTCTCCCCTGGCCATACCTGATGACTAATTTTAGGCCAGATCTCCCCTGGCCACACATGATGACAAAACGTAGGCCAGTTCTCCCCTGGCCACACCTGATGACTAATTTTAGGCCAGTTCTCCCCTGGCCACACCGGATGATGACAGAACGTAGGCCAGTTCTCCCCTGGCCATACCTGATGATGACAAAACGTAGGCCAGATCTCCCCTGGCCACACCTGATGACTGATTTTAGGCCAGATCTCCCCTGGCCACACCTGATGATGACTAAACCTATCCTGGACAATCCTGATGACGACCAAACCTACCCTGGCCAACCCTATCCTGGCCAAACCTGCTGACGACCAGACCTAGCGTGGACAATTCTCCCCTGGCCACACTTGACTACTAACAAATTTCTCGTGGCCAGGAAAAAATGTCTTTTCTCCTTTCTTACTTACTTGTTTTTCCATCTTCTAAAATCTTTATACATTCGTGCATACATTCATACATAGATATCTTTCAAGATCTAACTCCCTTCGTGACTTCTGGCATCTAGCAAAAAATATTTCCAATAACTTTGCTTCTTCTTCTTTCCCTCCTCTATTTCAACCAGATGGCACCACTGCTATCACATCTATTTCTAAAGCTGAACTCTTCGCTCAAACCTTTGCTAAAAACTCTAACTTTGGGCTTGTTCCTCCCTCTCCTCCACCCTCTGACTACTTCATGCTACCTATTAAAATTCTTCGCAATGATGTTTTCCATGCCCTTGCTGGCCTAAACCCTGGGAAGGCTTATGGACCTGATGGGGTCCCTCCTATTGTTCTCCGAAACTGTGCCTCCGTGCTTGCACCTTGCCTAGTCAAACTCTTTCAGCTCTGTCTGTCAACATCTACCTTTCCTTCTTGCTGGAAGTTTGCCTACATTCAGCCTGTTCCTAAAAAGGGTGACCGTTCTAATCCCTCAAACTACCGTCCTATTGCTTTAATTTCCTGCCTATCTAAAGTTTTTTAATCTATCCTCAACAGGAAGATTCTTAAACATCTATCACTTCACAACCTTCTATCTGATCGCCAGTATGGGTTCCGTCAAGGCCGCTCTACTGGTGATCTTCTGGCTTTCCTTACTGAGTCTTGGTCATCCTCTTTTAGAGATTTTGGTGAAACTTTTGCTGTTGCCTTGGACATATCGAAAGATTTTGATAGAGTCTGGCACAAAGCTTTGATTTCCAAACTACCTTTCTACGGCTTCTATCCTTCTCTCTGTAACTTCATCTCAAGTTTCCTTTCTGACCGTTCTATTGCTGCTGTGGTAGATGGTCACTGTTCTTGTAAATCTGTTACAGTGGTGTTCCTCAGGGTTCTGTCCTGTCACCCACTCTTCCAATTATTCATCAATGATCTTTTAAACCAAACTTCTTGTCCTATCCACTCCTACGCTGATGATACCACCCTGCACTTTTCCACGTCTTTTCATAGACGTCCAACCCTTCAGGAAGTAAACAGTACTGCTACGACTACTACTACTACCACTGTTACGTGGATAATATTGAAATAACACTAGCATTTTGATATAAAGGTTTAGGTTATGTTAGATTGGTTAAATTAGGTTTGATAAGGTTTCGTTTTGTTAGGCTGGGTGAGGTTGCTAGGTTGGGCAGGGTTTGGGTGTTAGGTGTTGCATCAGGTGCATCAATTCAATCATTTCGGAGTTGTGTTACTTGCTCTAATGTTTTATCGTATTACTAAATGTGTGGTACTACTACTACTACTACTACTACTACTACTACTACTACTACTACTACTACTACTACTACTACTACTACTACTACTACTACTACTACTACTACTACTACTACTACTACTACTACTACTACTACTACTACTACTACTACTACTGCGACAGGAAATATATTATAGTACTACTATAATTGATGAACTAACAAATTTATAAGTTACCGATAAAGAGTACCCGTTTTTTAACTCCTTACGAAAAAAAACGTAAAACTTATAAGGATAACTCAACAAAACACCAATTTCTCGCATCACAGAAAACGGCATTTAAGGGTGACTGAAACAAAAGACACCACTTCGATTTACAAGTATATATTCAACATTTGAGGTTACACAGTACAAGAGGGCGTGTGTACGAGTAACCAGTGATTTGTGGTAGTACTAGGGAAGATTCAGGCCACCAGTACCTGCATAGTAGCGCAGTAGAAACACGGGTATCACCAGCAACATATCAAAACATTCTACGAGGAACAGGGAGAGAAGTGAAGCTGGGACAGTAACAAGCCCCTGGGAGAGTACTAGGGGAAGGTCTGGGAGAGGAGAGAGGGCCAGCCGTACCAGCAGTCGATGCCAAAGTTGCCAATGTGGTAGTAGCCTTGGGAGAGCAGGAAGTGAGTGAGAGGCGACGCTCCCACGCGGTTGCACTCCACACACAGCACTCTCACCCGCACCCTCTCCCACGGCACCGTCCGCAGCACCTGGAGAGTGGAAGAGTGGCGGTGGTGGTGGTGGTGGTGGTGGTGGTGGTGTAGAAGTAAACCCACACAGCAGATACACAAACAACGAGGCTCTGGTAAGCTCAGGGAACGAAGAAGAAAACAATGCATAGAGGCCAGAAATAAAACACATCACATATTAGGATTGATTTTCAGGGAAGTTAAAAGAAGAAGATCCGAAGTAATATTTAAGTTGTATTTTATTTAGCCAGACATCATCTGGACTACGCTGTGCAGTTGTGTTCCCCAATATTACAGGAAGGCTGCAGGGCTGTTAGAGGCAGTACACAGGAGAATGACTAAAAGGATACAGGGGATGAGGGGCATTCCTTACCAAACGAGGGTGTAGCTGTTAAATGTACATCTCTTAGACAGGCGTAGGTTAAGAGGGGACCTGATGGGAGACTTGAAGTGGTGCAGGGGTTACAACAAGGGGGACGCAAGCAAAATTCTCAGGATAGAACAAGAAGTAAAGGGTTCAAACTTGAAAAAAAAAAAACCTAGATTTAAAAAAGAGATAGGAAGAACTGGGTTATCAA
>NC_087199.1:3375000-3390000 GCF_035594125.1 Scylla paramamosain
GGACTAGCGACCATGCAGGCGGTGTGTGTGTGAGCCGAGTGGATCACGTTAGAGCTTTTGAGAAGAAATGAACAATGAAATGCCAGGAAATGAGGTGAAGGACCAATGGGAGGACTCGTTATTTGGGCCAATGACCAGGAAGAAAGACTCAGGAGCGAAGGCAGGTCTAAGGACTGGAAGAAAGGTGTGAAATATCCCTAGAGAATTACAGAAGCAGGAGAAACGTTAAAAATAGAATACACTGGCTGGCCATGCCACACGTGGGATCAATATATGAACACATCGCATGTGGAATACATATATCAAATTATGAATATACAGACAAATAATAAGTGTTAAGGATTATATATGTATATATATATATATATATATATATATATATATATATATATATATATATATATATATATATATATATATATATATATATATATATATATATATATATATATATATATATATATATATATATATGAACCTTGGTGTGACTATAACAATGTTACAGTTGACGTGACTGTGAGTGTTGTTGGCTTTACCTTGCCA
The DNA here is from genome assembly GCF_035594125.1 of Scylla paramamosain. Taxonomy (NCBI): domain Eukaryota; kingdom Metazoa; phylum Arthropoda; class Malacostraca; order Decapoda; family Portunidae; genus Scylla; species Scylla paramamosain. Next base: position 3,375,544 of record NC_087199.1, read on the forward strand.
CACACTCTTGTCCTGTGTTGTCTGTTGTGTTGCTCTCGCTGCGGCACACTTGTCGCTCCCAGGACGCAAAGGTCTTGTCAGAAATTCAGAATCCAGTTGAGGAAGACGCCTGACGGCGGCTGCCCGGAGGAGGACGAGACCCAAAGACGCCGGAAGCTTATTGGTGACGTGCGTGTGTTTCCTGCCAGGCGTCATCTCGTCATCTCACCTTGCATTACCGCTGCCTCCTCCCTGCTCTGCATTCCCTCCCCAGCACACCGCGGCGTGTTTTCTGAGGGCTGTGTGTCTTGCAGTGTCTTGGTAAGATCCTTATAGTCAACATTTGTCATCCTTTGTACAGTTGACGTAAAGGTTTTTCTTTCAGTCTTTCGTAATTTTTTTTCGTATTATTGATCGATTTGACTCACGTTGTTTGTTTGGTTGTGTTTGTTCACTGCTTTTAATTTTGTTATGTTGCTGTTTTAGACTTGCCCTCATCAATTATTCTCCTCATCATCTTTTCATCCTCTTCCTTAGTTTTTCACACTTTCCCCTTTCCGGTTGTCTTTTCGATCATTAAATAAAACAATTCAGATTAAAAATGGTACTATACGGAGAACGATTCGACTACAGCAAGACCCGGCAGCTCACCGAGGAGCAGAAGCGGGTGGCCCGGTGCAGGGCCGAGGCCGCCCGGAAGGGCCGGGAGCAGGCCCGGCGCTGGCGCGCCAAGAACAAAGCAGCCCAGGGGCAGGGCGACGCTCCCGTGTTGGAGCACCCTGCCTGCGCGGCCACCAACACCCGCCACGAGACAGCCAAGAGCCCACAGTCCAAGGCTCCCATGGCCAAACTCCATACGCCTGAATACTCCCACAGCCAGTCCCCATCTGGCGAATATCACCTGGGGCGGTATTACACAGGCGAGTATTTCGATGGGGAGTCCCTCACTGTACACTTCATCGCTGGCGAACTGTGCGAGGGAGAATTCCCCGTACTGCAGCTCATCACGGGCCACTTCCAGGATGACCAGTCCACCGGACAGTTCCTCCTCATGAGGGAACCAGGCCCCGCTGACTGAGACTGCTGCCCCATCACCTCACCCGTCCTGGCCAGATCACCCCTGGCCACACCTGGTGATGACTAATTTTAGGCCAGATCTCCCCTGGCCACACCTGATGATGACAAAACGTAGGCCAGTTCTCCCCTGGCCACACTTGATGATGACAAAACGTTGGCCAAATCACCCCTGGCCACACCTGATGATGACTAATTTTAGGCCAGTTCTCCCCTGGCCACACCTGATGATGACAAAACGTAGGCCAGTTCTCCCCTGGCCACACTTGATGATGACAAAACGTTGGCCAAATCACCCCTGGCCACACCTGATGATGACTAATTTTAGGCCAGTTCTCCCCTGGCCACACCTGATGATGACAAAACGTAGGCCAGTTCTCCCCTGGCCACACTTGATGATGACAAAACGTTGGCCAAATCACCCCTGGCCTCACCTGATGATGACTAATTTTAGGCCAGTTCTCCCCTGGCCACACCTGATGATGACAAAACGTAGGCCAGTTCTCCCCTGGCCACACCTGATGATGACAAAACGTAGGCCAGTTCTCCCCTGGCCACACCTGATGATGACAAAACGTAGGCCAGTTCTCCCCTGGCCATACCTGATGATTAATTTTAGGCCAGTTCTCCCCTGGCCATACCTGATGATGACAGAACGTAGGCCAGTTCTCCCCTGGCCACACTTGATGATGACAAAACGTAGGCCAGTTCTCCCCTGGCCATACCTGATGACTAATTTTAGACCAGATCTCCCCTGGCCATACCTGATGACTTATTTTAGGCCAGTTCTCCCCTGGCCATACCTGATGATGAGAAAACGTAGGCCAGATCTCCCCTGGCCACACCTGATGATGACAAAACGTAGGCCAGTTCTCCCCTGGCCACACCTGATGATTAATTTTAGGCCAGTTATCCCCTGGCCATACCTGATGATGACAAAACGTAGGCCAGATCTCCCCTGGCCACACCTGATGATGACAAAATGTAGGCCAGTTCTCCCCTGGCCACACCTGATGATTAATTTTAGGCCAGTTCTCCCCTGGCCACACCTGATGATGACAGAACGTAGGCCAGTTCTCCCCTGGCCACACTTGATGATGACAAAACGTAGGCCAGATCTCCCCTGGCCATACCTGATGACTAATTTTAGGCCAGTTCTCCCCTGGCCACACCTGATGATGACAGAACGTAGGCCAATTTTCCCCTGGCCACACCTGATGATGACAAAACGTAGGCCAGTTCTCCCCTGGCCATACCTGATGACTAATTTTAGGCCAGTTCTCCCCTGGCCACACCTGATGATGACAGAACGTAGGCCAATTTTCCCCTGGCCACACCTGATGATGACAAAACGTAGGCCAGTTCTCCCCTGGCCATACCTGATGACTAATTTTAGGCCAGATCTCCCCTGGCCACACATGATGACAAAACGTAGGCCAATTCTTCCCTGGCCACACCTGATGACTAATTTTAGGCCAGTTCTCCCCTGGCCACACCTGATGATGACAGAACGTAGGCCAGTTCTCCCCTGGCCATACCTGATGATGACAAAACGTAGGCCAGATCTCCCCTGGCCACACCTGATGACTGATTTTAGGCCAGATCTCCCCTGGCCACACCTGATGACTGATTTTAGGCCAGATCTCCCCTGGCCACACCTGATGATGACTAAACCTATCCTGGACAATCCTGATGACGACCAAACCTACCCTGGCCAACCCTATCCTGGCCAAACCTGCTGACGACCAGACCTAGCGTGGACAACTCTCCCCTGGCCACACTTGACTACTAACAAATTTCTCGTGGCCAGGAAAAAATGTCTTTTCTCTTTTCTTACTTACTTGTCTTTCCATCTTCTAAAATCTTTATACATTCGTGCATACATTCATACATAGATATCTTTCAAGATCTAACTCCCTTCGTGACTTCTGGCATCTAGCAAAAAATATTTCCAATAACTTTGCTTCTTCTTCTTTCCCTCCTCTATTTCAACCAGATGGCACCACTGCTATCACATCTATTTCTAAAGCTGAACTCTTCGCTCAAACCTTTGCTAAAAACTCTAACTTTGGGCTTGTTCCTCCCTCTCCTCCACCCTCTGACTACTTCATGCTACCTATTAAAATTCTTCGCAATGATGTTTTCCATGCCCTTGCTGGCCTAAACCCTCGGAAGGCTTATGGACCTGATGGGGTCCCTCCTATTGTTCTCCGAAACTGTGCCTCCGTGCTTGCACCTTGCCTAGTCAAACTCTTTCAGCTCTGTCTGTCAACATCTACCTTTCCTTCTTGCTGGAAGTTTGCCTACATTCAGCCTGTTCCTAAAAAGGGTGACCGTTCTAATCCCTCAAACTACCGTCCTATTGCTTTAATTTCCTGCCTATCTAAAGTTTTTGAATCTATCCTCAACAGGAAGATTCTTAAACATCTATCACTTCACAACCTTCTATCTGATCGCCAGTATGGGTTCCGTCAAGGCCGCTCTACTGGTGATCTTCTGGCTTTCCTTACTGAGTCTTGGTCATCCTCTTTTAGAGATTTTGGTGAAACTTTTGCTGTTGCCTTGGACATATCGAAAGCTTTTGATAGAGTCTGGCACAAAGCTTTCATTTCCAAAACCTTTCTACGACTTCAATCCTTCTCTCTGTAACTTCATCTCAAGTTTCCTTTCTGACCGTTCTATTGCTGCTGTGGTAGATGGTCACTGTTCTTGTAAATCTGTTACAGTGGTGTTCCTCAGGGTTCTGTCCTGTCACCCACTCTTCCAATTATTCATCAATGATCTAAACCAAACTTCTTGTCCTATCCACTCCTACGCTGATGATACCACCCTGCACTTTTCCACGTCTTTTCATAGACGTCCAACCCTTCAGGAAGTAAACAGTACTGCTACGACTACTACTACTACTACCGCTGTTACGTGGATAATATTGAAATAACACTAGCATTTTGGTATGAAGGTTTAGGTTAGGTTAGATTGGTTAAATTAGGTTTGATAAGGTTTCGTTTTGTTAGGCTGGGTGAGGTTGCTAGGTTGGGCAGGGTTTGGGTGTTAGGTGTTGCATCAGGTGCATCAATTCAATCATTTCGGAGTTGTGTTACTTGCTCTAATGTTTTATCGTATTACTAAATGTGTGGTACTACTACTACTACTACTACTACTACTACTACTACTACTACTACTACTACTACTACTACTACTACTACTATTACTACTACTACTACTACTACTACCACTACTACTACGACAGGAAATATATTATAGTACTACTATAATTGATGAACTAACAAATTTATAAGTTACCGAGAAAGAGTACCCGTTTTTTAACTCCTTACGAAAAAAAACGTAAAACTTATAAGGATAACTCAACAAAACACCAATTTCTCGCATCACAGAAAACGGCATTTAAGGGTAACTGAAACAAAAGACACCACTTCGATTTACAAGTATATATTTGAGGTTACACAGTACAAGAGGGCGTGTGTACGAGTAACCAGTGATTTGTGGTAGTACTAGGGAAGATTCAGGCCACCAGTACCTGCATAGTAGCGCAGTAGAAACACGGGTATCACCAGCAACATATCAAAACATTCTACGAGGAACAGGGAGAGAAGTGAAGCTGGGACAGTAACAAGCCCCTGGGAGAGTACTAGGGGAAGGTCTGGGAGAGGAGAGAGGGCCAGCCGTACCAGCAGTCGATGCCAAAGTTGCCAATGTGGTAGTAGCCTTGGGAGAGCAGGAAGTGAGTGAGAGGCGACGCTCCCACGCGGTTGCACTCCACACACAGCACTCTCACCCGCACCCTCTCCCACGGCACCGTCCGCAGCACCTGGAGAGTGGAAGAGTGGCGGTGGTGGTGGTGGTGGTGTAGAAGTAAACCCACACAGCAGATACACAAACAGCGAGGCTCTGGTAAGCTCAGGGAACGAAGAAGAAAACAATGCATAGAGGCCAGAAATAAAACACATCACATATTAGGATTGATTTTCAGGGAAGTTAAAAGAAGAAGATTCGAAGTAATATTAAAGTTGTATTTTATTTAGCTAGACATCATCTAGACTACGCTGTGCAGTTGTGTTCCCCAATATTACAGGAAGGCTGCAGGGCTGTTAGAGGCAGTACACAGGAGAATGACTAAAAGGATACAGGGGATGAGGGGCATTCCTTACCAAACGAGGGTGTAGCTGTTAAATGTACATCTCCTAGACAGGCGTAGGTTAAGAGGGGACCTGATGGGAGACTTGAAGTGGTGCAGGGGTTACAACAAGGGGGACGCAAGCAAAATTCTCAGGATAGAACAAGAAGTAAAGGGTTCAAAGTTGAAAAAAAATAAGCTAGATTTAAAAAAGAGATAGGAAGAACTGGGTTATCAATCAGTGTGGAGGACTCAGTAGTCAGGCTGTTAGTGGTGAGTCATTAAGGAGCCTTGAAAGACTAGACAAGTGTATGGATGGGCGTGACAGGTGGAGACAGGCAGGTGTGTTGTATACAGGGACTGCCACGTGTAGGCCTGGTGGCTTCCTGCACCAACCCTTGTGTTCTTGTGTTCATACTACTACTACTACTACTACTACTACTACTACTACTACTACTACTACTACTACTACTACTACTACTACTACCGTACCTTTAACTCGGCTCCTTCCAAATCCAGGGAGAGAAAATCCAGTTGAGTCAAGTTGAGGGAGAGCAGGATGGTGTAGAGAGGCAGGGAGAGCACTGTCACCTCTCCCTCTCCCTCTCCCTCTTCTTCTCCCTCTCGTAGGAAGTGGCTCATGACTCCTTTCTTCCCTTCAGTTCTGTAGGGAGAGAAGGAGGAGGAGGAGGAGGAGGAGGAGGAAGAGAAGAAGAAGGAGGAGGAGGAGAAGAAGATATGAAGTTACTATATATTTCATTAGTACTACTACTATTACTACTACTACTTTGCTGTTACTATTGTTACTGCTTCTACAACTATTTTTCTTCTTCTTCTTTTTCTCCTTCTGATATTATTATTATTATTATTATTATTATTATTATTATTATTATTATTATTATTATTATTATTATTATTATTCTCTCTCTCTCTCTCTCTCTCTCTCTCTCTCTCTCTCTCTCTCTCTCTCTCTCTCTCTCTCTCTCTCTCTCTCTCTCTCTCTCTCTCTCTCTCTCTCTCTCTCTCACACACACACACACACACACACACACACACACACACACACACACACACACACACACACACACACACACACACACACACACACACACAGAAGCCGGGAGGGAGTTCATGAATTTAGCAGAGAAAGGGGTGAAAGATTGGGGATACTGGTTAAGTCTTGCATCAGGCAGGTGGACAACATCTGTGTGTGGGTGAAGACATCGACATCAGGTTAATTGTTTTGGCCGTGCTATGCCTCCAGACTCGCGATAATCGGTGATTTTAGTTGGGGTTTTAAAAGTTTCAAAATCGAAGGTAGTTATTTTACTTAGAGCAGCACTTGTCAATAGTGAACGCACAGGGGAAACACTGAATTACAAGTTTTTTTTAAGGTTTCTCTAATTTTTTTTTTTTTTAAGGTAAAAGATAAAAGTAAGGATTTGTATTTATCAACTTTTTACTGGAAATACCAATATCCTTATCGCTAGTATCGGATTTTTTTTTTTTTTTTTTTAATTAACGGTTGTCAATTATCGGCAAGTAAAGCTGTCGTCAGTTATTGATTAGCGGTGATGGCCGGTAAGGTGATCGTTAAAGACTTATTGGTTATCGTGACGAACCTTTTTTTGTTATCGCGCCCAGCTATGGACAGAATAGTGGTGAAAGACTGAGAATGCTGGTTAACTCTTGCATTAGGGAGGTGGACAGAATAGTGGTGAAAGACTGAGAATACTGGTTAACTCTTGCACTAAGGAGGTGGACAGAATAGTGGTGAAAGACTGAGAATACTGGTTAACTCTTGCATTTGGGAGGTGGACAGAATAGTGGTGAAAGACTGAGAATGCTGGTTAACTCTTGCACTAAGGAGGTGGACAGAATAGTGGTGAAAGACTGAGAATACTGGTTAACTCTTGCATTAGGGAGGTGGACAGAATAGTGGTGAAAGACTGAGAATACTGGTTAACTCTTGCACTAAGGAGGATAACAGAATAGTGGTGAAAGACTGAGAATACTGGTTAACTCTTGCACTAAGGAGGTGGACAGAATAGTGGTGAAAGACTGAGAATACTGGTTAACTCTTGCATTAGGGAGGTGGACAGAATAGTGGTGAAAGACTGAGAATACTGGTTAACTCTTGCATTAGGGAGGTGGACAGAATAGTGGTGAGAGGAAGTAGAAAGTCCACGGGAGGAGGGGAAGCGTGGGGAAAGAGGGAGGGGCTGAAGACAGTTAGAGGGGAGGAACTAAGACCACCACCACCACCACCACCATCACCACCACCACCACCTACCAGTCCATGTAGAATAAACTCATCGAGAATATTGCTTTGGCCAAATTCTGAATAGTGTTTCTTCCCAGGGTGGGTCAGGTTGTAGGGGAGGGGAGAAGGGGGGTGGACTCTCTCTCTCACCAACTCCACCAGCCTTGGGTCCTCTTGATGCAGTCCCTCCACCACCCCCGCCTGCCCCTCCCCGTCCAGCCGTCCTGGTGGTGGTGGTGGTGGTGGTGGTGGTGGTAGGGTTCCTTCTGTTGTATTGGTGAGAGAGACACTTAGACACACACACACACACACACACACACACACACACACACACACACACACACACACACACACACACACACACACTCACCTTTAGGCTTGGTGTACACGCACATTAGACAAATTATAACAATGAAGAGAAGATAAAACACTCTCTTTCTCTTCCCTCCTTCTCCTCCTCTTCCTCCTCCTCCTCCTCCTCCTCTTCTGTCCTCTCTCTCAAACATCTGCAAAAAACATGAAAATAAGTGTGTGTGTGTGTGTGTGTGTGTGTGTGTGTGTGTGTGTGTGTGTGTGTGTGTGTGTGTGTGTGTGTGTGTGACCTCACTACCTACAAACGCGTGTCCACTTACTAATGTCACACTGAAGAAGAGGAGGAGGAGGAGGAGGAGGAGGAGGAGGAGGAGGAGGAGGAGGAGGAGGAAAAAATAACCAGGAAAACATTCTTGAAAATACGTCTATATTGAGTTTATTTCTCTCTCTCTCTCTCTCTCTCTCTCTCTCTCTCTCTCTCTCTCTCTCTCTCTCTCTCTCTCTCTCTCTCTCTCTCTCTCTCTCTTTACCTCCTCCTCTTAACTCCCACTCTCTCTCTCACTTTCTAGGTGAGAGGGAGCGGGAAGATTAATTGAGATATTTAACTTTTATTCATTTCTCCTTTCAACATCTGGAGAGAGAGAGAGAGAGAGAGAGAGAGAGAGAGAGAGAGAGCAAGTGGGTAGATAGTGACTCTGAATTTCAGCCTCGCAACTTGCCTGCGATGGGGCGTGATATTCGTGTCTCAGCGTGTACTTGTCCTATGAGAGAGTCGAGAGTTGGTGTGTCTTCGATCGCACAACACCGCTGACCAACACTTGGTTCCAAGATTGTGCGACCACCACTTAATATCGAGATGTGAAGGTCCACCACTTTGTTCCAAGATTGTGCGACCACCACTTTGTATCGAGATGTGAAGGTCCACCACTTTGTTCTGGGTTGATGTTACCTCTCCACTGGTGCTCCTGCTTTAGATGAGATACTCGCCCAGTTGATGATGCTTGCCACTGCTGGGTCAGACGAGGAGCTTGGTGTGTTGGTGGCGTGGAGGTCCGCTAGTGAGCTTGGTAGTGGTGGTAGTGAGGAGGTCGTGGGCAGTAAGATGATGTAGTTGGTGTGTGCGAGTAAAAGACACGGTGGTGAGAGTTCTTCGTGGTTTAATAATAGGTAGAATGTACACACTTGATGCGAGACACACATGGCTATGACGCGACGAGTGATCGTTCTCTCTGTGAAGTGAGTGAACTGCCGCGCGTGGTGGTAGCTGGGCAGCGTCTCTCAACATTGACTCGGACGGGAACTGACTGAGCGACCGAGACTGACTGCCCGTGACGAGAACTGAGAGGAACTGGGCGGAACTAAGCGGAACTAAGCGGAACTCAGGACTAGCGACCATGCAGGCTGTGTGTGTGTGAGCCGAGTGGATCACGTTAGAGCTTTTGAGAAGAAATGAACAATGAAATGCCAGGAAATGAGGTGAAGGACCAATGGGAGGACTCGTTATTTGGGCCAATAACCAGGAAGAAAGACTCAGAAGCGAACGCAGTGTAAGGACTGGAAGAAAGGTGTGAAATATCCCTAGAGAGTTACAGAAGCAGGAGAAATGTTAAAAATAGAATACACTGGCTGGCCATGCCACACGTGGGATCAATATATGAACACATCGCATGTGGAATACATATATCAAATTATGAATATACAGACAAATAATAATAAGTGTTAAGGATTATATATATATATATATATATATATATATATATATATATATATATATATATATATATATATATATATATATATATATATATATATATATATGAACCTTGGTGTGACTATAACAATGTTACAGTTAAATTGACTGTGAGTGTTGTTGGCTTTAGCTTGCCACACACTCTTGTCCTGTGTTGTCTGTTGTGTTGCTCTCGCTGCGGCACACTTGTCGCTCCCAGGACGCAAAGGTCTTGTCAGAAATTCAGAATCCAGTTGAGGAAGACGCCTGACGGCGGCTGCCCGAAGGAGGACGAGACCCAAAGACGCCGGAAGCTTATTGGTGACGTGCGTGTGTTTCCTGCCAAGCGTCATCTCGTCATCTCACCTTGCATTACCGCTGCCTCCTCCCTGCTCTGCATTCCCTCCCCAGCACACCGCGGCATGTTTTCTGAGGGCTGTGTGTCTTGCAGTGTCTTGGTAAGATCCTTATAGTCAACATTTGTCATCCTTTGTACAGTTGACGTAAAGGTTTTTCTTTCAGTCTTTCGTAATTTTTTTTCGTATTATTGATCGATTTGACTCACGTTGTTTGTTTGGTTGTGTTTGTTCACTGCTTTTAATTTTGTTATGTTGCTGTTTTAGACTTGCCCTCATCAATTATTCTCCTCATCATCTTTTCATCCTCTTGCTTAATTTTTCACACTTTCCCCTTTCCGGTTGTCTTTTCGATCATTAAATAAAACAATTCAGATTAAAAATGGTACTATACGGAGAACGATTCGACTACAGCAAGACCCGGCAGCTCACCGAGGAGCAGAAGCGGGTGGCCCGGTGCAGGGCCGAGGCCGCCCGGAAGGGCCGGGAGCAGGCCCGGCGCTGGCGCGCCAAGAAAAACAAAGCAGCCCAGGGGCAGGGCGACGCTCCCGTGTTGGAGCACCCTGCCTGCGCGGCCACCAACACCCGCCACGAGACAGCCAAGAGCCCACAGTCCAAGGCTCCCATGGCCAAACTCCATACGCCTGAATACTCCCACAGCCAGTCCCCATCTGGCGAATATCACCTGGGGCGGTATTACACAGGCGAGTATTTCGATGGGGAGTCCCTCACTGTACACTTCATCGCTGGCGAACTGTGCGAGGGAGAATTCCCCGTACTGCAGCTCATCACGGGCCACTTCCAGGATGACCAGTCCACCGGACAGTTCCTCCTCATGAGGGAACCAGGCCCCGCTGACTGAGACTGCTGCCCCATCACCTCACCCGTCCTGGCCAGATCACCCCTGGCCACACCTGGTGATGACTAATTTTAGGCCAGATCTCCCCTGGCCACACCTGATGATGACAAAACGTAGGCCACTTCTCCCCTGGCCATACCTGATGATGACAAAACGTAGGCCAAATCACCCCTGGCCACACCTGATGATGACAAAACGTAGGCCAGTTCTCCCCTGGCCATACCTGATGATGACAAAACGTAGGCCAGTTCTCCCCTGGCCACACTTGATGATGACAAAACGTAGGCCAGTTCTCCCCTGGCCATACCTGATGATTAATTTTAGGCCAGTTCTCCCCTGGCCATACCTGATGATGACAAAACGTAGGCCAGTTCTCCCCTGGCCACACCTGATGATGACAAAACGTAGGCCAGTTCTCCCCTGGCCATACCTGATGATGACAAAACGTAGGCCAGTTCTCCCCTGGCCACACCTGATGATGACAAAACGTAGGCCAGTTCTCCCCTGGCCACACCTGATGATGACAAAACGTAGGCCAGTTCTCCCCTGGCCATACCTGATGATGACAAAACGTAGGCCAGTTCTCCCCTGGCCATACCTGATGATGACAAAACGTAGGCCAGTTCTCCCCTGGCCACACCTGATGATGACAAAACGTAGGCCAGTTCTCCCCTGGCCACACCTGATGATGACAAAACGTAGGCCAGTTCTCCCCTGGCCACACCTGATGATGACTAATTTTAGGCCAGTTCTCCCCTGGCCACACCTGATGATGACAAAACGTAGGCCAGTTCTCCCCTGGCCATACCTGATGATGACAAAACGTAGGCCAGTTCTCCCCTGGCCATACCTGATGATGACAAAACGTAGGCCAAATCACCCCTGGCCACACCTGATGATGACAAAACGTAGGCCAGTTCTCCCCTGGCCACACCTGATGATGACTAATTTTAGGCCAGTTCTCCCCTGGCCACACCTGATGATGACAAAACGTAGGCCAGTTCTCCCCTGGCCACACCTGATGATGACAAAACGTAGGCCAGATCACCCCTGGCCACACCTGATGATGACAAAACGTAGGCCAGTTCTCCCCTGGCCATACCTGATGATGACAACTGATGATGACAAAACGTAGGCCAGTTCTCCCCTGGCCATACCTGATGATGACAAAACGTAGGCCAGTTCTCCCCTGGCCATACCTGATGATGACAAAACGTAGGCCAGTTCTCCCCTGGCCATATCTGATGATGACAGAACGTAGGCCAGTTCTCCCCTGGCCACACTTGATGATGACAAAACGTAGGCCAGTTCTCCCCTGGCCATACCTGATGATTAATTTTAGGCCAGTTCTCCCCTGGCCATACCTGATGATGACAAAACGTAGGCCAGTTCTCCCCTGGCCACACCTGATGATGACAAAACGTAGGCCAGTTCTCCCCTGGTCACACCTGATGATGACAAAACGTAGGCCAGTTCTCCCCTGGCCACACCTGATGATGACAAAACGTAGGCCAGTTCTCCCCTGGCCATACCTGATGATGACAGAACGTAGGCCAGTTCTCCCCTGGCCATACCTGATGATGACAAAACGTAGACCAGTTCTCCCCTGGCCATACCTGATGACTAATTTTAGGCCAGTTCTCCCCTGGCCATACCTGATGATGACAAAACGTAGGCCAGTTCTCCCCTGGCCATATCTGATGTTGACAAAACGTAGGCCAGTTCTCTCCTGGCCACACCTGATGATTAATTTTAGGCCAGTTCTCCCCTGGCCATATCTGATGATGACAAAACGTAGGCCAGTTCTCCCCTGGCCACACCTGATGATGACAAAACGTAGGCCAGTTCTCCCCTGGCCATACCTGATGATTAATTTTAGGCCAGTTCTCCCCTGGCCACACCTGATGATGACAGAACGTAGGCCAGTTCTCCCCGGGCCACACTTGATGATGACAAAACGTAGGCCAGTTCTCCCCTGGCCATACCTGATGACTAATTTTAGGCCAGTTCTCCCCTGGCCACACCTGATGATGACAAAACGTAGGCCAGTTCTCCCCTGGCCATACCTGATGACTAATTTTAGGCCAGATCTCCCCTGGCCACACATGATGACAAAACGTAGGCCAGTTCTCCCCTGGCCACACCTGATGACTAATTTTAGGCCAGTTCTCCCCTGGCCACACCTGATGATGACAGAACGTAGGCCAGTTCTCCCCTGGCCATACCTGATGATGACAAAACGTAGGCCAGATCTCCCCTGGCCACACCTGATGACTGATTTTAGGCCAGATCTCCCCTGGCCACACCTGATGACTGATTTTAGGCCAGATCTCCCCTGGCCACACCTGATGACTAATTTTAGGCCAGATCTCCCCTGGCCACACCTGATGATGACTAAACCTATCCTGGACAATCCTGATGACGACCAAACCTACCCTGGCCAACCCTATCCTGGCCAAACCTGCTGACGACCAGACCTAGCGTGGACAACTCTCCCCTGGCCACACTTGACTACTAACAAATTTCTCGTGGCCAGGAAAAAATGTCTTTTCTCTTTTCTTACTTACTTGTCTTTCCATCTTCTAAAATCTTTATACATTCGTGCATACATTCATACATAGATATCTTTCAAGATCTAACTCCCTTCGTGACTTCTGGCATCTAGCAAAAAATATTTCCAATAACTTTGCTTCTTCTTCTTTCCCTCCTCTATTTCAACCAGATGGCACCACTGCTATCACATCTATTTCTAAAGCTTAACTCTTCGCTCAAACCTTTGCTAAAAACTCTAACTTTGGGCTTGTTCCTCCCTCTCCTCCACCCTCTGACTACTTCATGCTACCTATTAAAATTCTTCGCAATGATGTTTTCCATGCCCTTGCTGGCCTAAACCCTCGGAAGGCTTATGGACCTGATGGGGTCCCTCCTATTGTTCTCCGAAACTGTGCCTCCGTGCTTGCACCTTGCCTAGTCAAACTCTTTCAGCTCTGTCTGTCAACATCTACCTTTCCTTCTTGCTGGAAGTTTGCCTACATTCAGCCTGTTCCTAAAAAGGGTGACCGTTCTAATCCCTCAAACTACCGTCCTATTGCTTTAATTTCCTGCCTATCTAAAGTTTTTGAATCTATCCTCAACAGGAAGATTCTTAAACATCTATCACTTCACAACCTTCTATCTGATCGCCAGTATGGGTTCCGTCAAGGCCGCTCTACTGGTGATCTTCTGGCTTTCCTTACTGAGTCTTGGTCATCCTCTTTTAGAGATTTTGGTGAAACTTTTGCTGTTGCCTTGGACATATCGAAAGCTTTTGATAGAGTCTGGCACAAAGCTTTCATTTCCAAACTACCTTTCTACGGCTTCTATCCTTCTCTCTGTAACTTCATCTCAAGTTTCCTTTGTGACCGTTCTATTGCTGCTGTGGTAAACAGTCACTGTTCTTGTAAATCTGTTACAGTGGTGTTCCTCAGGGTTCTGTCCTGTCACCCACTCTTCCAATTATTCATCAATGATCTTCTAAACCAAACTTCTTGTCCTATCCACTCCTACGCTGATGATACCACCCTGCACTTTTCCACGTCTTTTCATAGACGTCCAACCCTTCAGGAAGTAAACAGTACTGCTACGACTACTACTACTACCGCTGTTACGTGGATAATATTGAAATAACACTAGCATTTTGATATAAAGGTTTAGGTTAGGTTAGATTGGTTAAATTAGGTTTGATAAGGTTTCGTTTTGTTAGGCTGGGTG
>NC_087199.1:3397500-3405000 GCF_035594125.1 Scylla paramamosain
GTTGCTCTCGCTGCGGCACACTTGTCGCTCCCAGGACGCAAAGGTCTTGTCAGAAATTCAGAATCCAGTTGAGGAAGACGCCTGACGGCGGCTGCCCGAAGGAGGACGAGACCCAAAGACGCCGGAAGCTTATTGGTGACGTGCGTGTGTTTCCTGCCAAAGCGTCATCTCGTCATCTCACCTTGCATTACCGCTGCCTCCTCCCTGCTCTGCATTCCCTCCCACCAGCACACCGCGGCATGTTTTCTGAGGGCTGTGTGTCTTGCAGTGTCTTGGTAAGATCCTTATAGTCAACATTTGTCATCCTTTGTACAGTTGACGTAAAGGTTTTTCTTTCAGTCTTTCGTAATTTTTTTTTCGTATTATTGATCGATTTGACTCACGTTGTTTGTTTGGTTGTGTTTGTTCACTGCTTTTAATTTTGTTATGTTGCTGTTTTAGACTTGCCCTCATCAATTATTCTCCTCATCATCTTTTCATCCTCTTGCTTAATTTTTCACACTTTCCCCTTTCCGGTTGTCTTTTCGATCATTAAATAAAACAATTCAGATTAAAAATGGTACTATACGGAGAACGATTCGACTACAGCAAGACCCGGCAGCTCACCGAGGAGCAGAAGCGGGTGGCCCGGTGCAGGGCCGAGGCCGCCCGGAAGGGCCGGGAGCAGGCCCGGCGCTGGCGCGCCAAGAAAAACAAAGCAGCCCAGGGGCAGGGCGACGCTCCCGTGTTGGAGCACCCTGCCTGCGCGGCCACCAACACCCGCCACGAGACAGCCAAGAGCCCACAGTCCAAGGCTCCCATGGCCAAACTCCATACGCCTGAATACTCCCACAGCCAGTCCCCATCTGGCGAATATCACCTGGGGCGGTATTACACAGGCGAGTATTTCGATGGGGAGTCCCTCACTGTACACTTCATCGCTGGCGAACTGTGCGAGGGAGAATTCCCCGTACTGCAGCTCATCACGGGCCACTTCCAGGATGACCAGTCCACCGGACAGTTCCTCCTCATGAGGGAACCAGGCCCCGCTGACTGAGGACTGCTGCCCCATCACCTCACCCGTCCTGGCCAGATCACCCAAGGCCACACCTGATGATGATTAATTTTAGGCCAGATCTCCCCTGGCCACACCTGATGATGACAAAACGTAGGCCAGTTCTCCCCTGGCCATACCTGATGATGACAAAACGTAGGCCAAATCACCCCTGGCCACACCTGATGATGACAAAACGTAGGCCAGTTCTCCCCTGGCCACACCTGATGATGACAAAACGTAGGCCAGTTCTCCCCTGGCCATACCTGATGATGACAAAACGTAGGCCAGTTCTCCCCTGGCCACACCTGATGATGACAAAACGTAGGCCAGTTCTCCCCTGGCCACACCTGATGATGACAAAACGTAGGCCAGTTCTCCCCTGGCCACACCTGATGATGACAAAACGTAGGCCAGTTCTCCCCTGGCCATACCTGATGACTAATTTTAGGCCAGTTCTCCCCTGGCCATACCTGATGATGACAAAACGTAGGCCAGTTCTCCCCTGGCCATACCTGATGATGACAAAACGTAGGCCAGTTCTCCCCTGGCCACACCTGATGATTAATTTTAGGCCAGTTCTCCCCTGGCCATATCTGATGATGACAAAACGTAGGCCAGTTCTCTCCTGGCCACACATGATGATTAATTTTAGGCCAGTTCTCCCCTGGCCATATCTGATGATGACAAAACGTAGGCCAGTTCTCCCCTGGCCATACCTGATGATTAATTTTAGGCCAGTTCTCCCCTGGCCACACCTGATGATGACAGAACGTAGGCCAGTTCTCCCCGGGCCACACTTGATGATGACAAAACGTAGGCCAGTTCTCCCCTGGCCATACCTGAGGACTAATTTTAGGCCAGTTCTCCCCTGGCCACACCTGATGATGACAGAACGTAGGCCAATTTTCCCCTGGCCACACCTGATGATGACAAAACGTAGGCCAGTTCTCCCCTGGCCATACCTGATGATGACAAAACGTAGGCCAGATCTCCCCTGGCCACACCTGATGACTGATTTTAGGCCAGATCTCCCCTGGCCACACCTGATGATGACTAAACCTATCCTGGACAATCCTGATGACGACCAAACCTACCCTGGCCAACCCTATCCTGGCCAAACCTGCTGACGACCAGACCTAGTGTGGACAACTCTCCCCTGGCCACACTTGACTACTAACAAATTTCTCGTGGCCAGGAAAAAATGTCTTTTCTCTTTTCTTACTGACTTGTCTTTCCATCTTCTAAAATCTTTATACATTCGTGCATACATTCATACATAGATATCTTTCAAGATCTAACTCCCTTCGTGACTTCTGGCATCTAGGAAAAAATATTTCCAATAACTTTGCTTCTTCTTCTTTCCCTCCTCTATTTCAACCAGATGGCACCACTGCTATCACATCTATTTCTAAAGCTGAACTCTTCGCTCAAACCTTTAATAAAAACTCTAACTTTGGGCTTGTTCCTCCCTCTCCTTTACCCTCTGACTACTTCATGCTACCTATTAAAATTCTTCGCAATGATGTTTTCCATGCCCTCGCTGGCCTAAACCCTGGGAAGGCTTATGGACCTGATGGGGTCCCTCCTATTGTTCTCCGAAACTGTGCCTCCGTGCTTGCACCTTGCCTAGTCAAACTCTTTCAGCTCTGTCTGTCAACATCTACCTTTCCTTCTTGCTGGAAGTTTGCCTACATTCAGCCTGTTCCTAAAAAGGGTGACCGTTCTAATCCCTCAAACTACCGTCCTATTGCTTTAATTTCCTGCCTATCTAAAGTTTTTTAATCTATCCTCAATAGGAAGATTCTTAAACATCTATCACTTCACAACCTTCTATCTAATCGCCAGTATGGGTTCCGTCAAGGCCGCTCTACTGGTGATCTTCTGGCTTTCCTTACTGAGTCTTGGTCATCCTCTTTTAGAGATTTTGGTGAAACTTTTGCTGTTGCCTTGGACATATCGAAAGATTTTGATAGAGTCTGGCACAAAGCTTTGATTTCCAAACTACCTTTCTACGGCTTCTATCCTTCTCTCTGTAACTTCATCTCAAGTTTCCTTTCTGACCGTTCTATTGCTGCTGTGGTAGATGGTCACTGTTCTTGTAAATCTGTTACAGTGGTGTTCCTCAGGGTTCTGTCCTGTCACCCACTCTTCCAATTATTCATCAATGATCTTTTAAACCAAACTTCTTGTCCTATCCTCTACGCTGATGATACCACCCTGCACTTTTCCACGTCTTTTCATAGACGTCCAACCCTTCAGGAAGTAAACAGTACTGCTACGACTACTACTACTACCACTGTTACGTGGATAATATTGAAATAACACTAGCATTTTGATATAAAGGTTTAGGTTATGTTAGATTGGTTAAATTAGGTTTGATAAGGTTTCGTTTTGTTAGGCTGGGTGAGGTTGCTAGGTTGGGCAGGGTTTGGGTGTTAGGTGTTGCATCAGGTGCATCAAT
Organism: Scylla paramamosain; assembly: GCF_035594125.1. NCBI lineage: Eukaryota > Metazoa > Arthropoda > Malacostraca > Decapoda > Portunidae > Scylla > Scylla paramamosain. The sequence continues at coordinate 3,400,998 of NC_087199.1, forward strand.
TCAATCATTTCGGAGTTGTGTTACTTGCTCTAATGTTTTATCGTATTACTAAATGTGTGGTACTACTACTACTACTACTACTACTACTACTACTACTACTACTACTACTACTACTACTACTACTACTACTACTACTACTACTACTACTACTTCTACTACTACTACTACTACTACTACTACTACTACTACTACTACTACTACTATTACTACTACTACTACTACTACTACTACTACTGCGACAGGAAATATATTATAGTACTACTATAATTGATGAACTAACAAATTTATAAGTTACCGATAAAGAGTACCCGTTTTTTAACTCCTTACGAAAAAAAACGTAAAACTTATAAGGATAACTCAACAAAACACCAATTTCTCGCATCACAGAAAACGGCATTTAAGGGTGACTGAAACAAAAGACACCACTTCGATTTACAAGTATATATTCAACATTTGAGGTTACACAGTACAAGAGGGCGTGTGTACGAGTAACCAGTGATTTGTGGTAGTACTAGGGAAGATTCAGGCCACCAGTACCTGCATAGTAGCGCAGTAGAAACACGGGTATCACCAGCAACATATCAAAACATTCTACGAGGAACAGGGAGAGAAGTGAAGCTGGGACAGTAACAAGCCCCTGGGAGAGTACTAGGGGAAGGTCTGGGAGAGGAGAGAGGGCCAGCCGTACCAGCAGTCGATGCCAAAGTTGCCAATGTGGTAGTAGCCTTGGGAGAGCAGGAAGTGAGTGAGAGGCGACGCTCCCACGCGGTTGCACTCCACACACAGCACTCTCACCCGCACCCTCTCCCACGGCACCGTCCGCAGCACCTGGAGAGTGGAAGAGTGGCGGTGGTGGTGGTGGTGGTGGTGGTGGTGGTGTAGAAGTAAACCCACACAGCAGATACACAAACAACGAGGCTCAGGTAAGCTCAGGGAACGAAGAAGAAAACAATGCATAGAGGCCAGAAATAAAACACATCACATATTAGGATTGATTTTCAGGGAAGTTAAAAGAAGAAGATCCGAAGTAATATTTAAGTTGTATTTTATTTAGCCAGACATCATCTGGACTACGCTGTGCAGTTGTGTTCCCCAATATTACAGGAAGGCTGCAGGGCTGTTAGAGGCAGTACACAGGAGAATGACTAAAAGGATACAGGGGATGAGGGGCATTCCTTACCAAACGAGGGTGTAGCTGTTAAATGTACATCTCTTAGACAGGCGTAGGTTAAGAGGGGACCTGATGGGAGACTTGAAGTGGTGTGCAGGGGTTACAACAAGGGGGACGCAAGCAAAATTCTCAGGATAGAACAAGAAGTAAAGGGTTCAAACTTGAAAAAAAAAAAAAACCTAGATTTAAAAAAGAGATAGGAAGAACTGGGTTATCAATCAGTGTGGAGGACTCAGTAGTCAGGCTGTTAGTGGTGAGTCATTAGGGAGCCTTGAAAGACTAGACAAGTGGATGGATGGGCGTGACAGGTGGAGACAGGCAGGTGTGTCTCATACAGGGACTGCCACGTGTAGGCCTGGTGGCTTCCTGCACCAACCCTTGTGTTCTTGTGTTCATACTACTACTACTACTACTACTACTACTACTACTACTACTACTACTACTACTACTACTACTACTACTACTACCGTACCTTTAACTCGGCTCCTTCCAAATCCAGGGAGAGGAAATCCAGTTGAGTCAAGTTGAGGGAGAGCAGGATGGTGTAGAGAGGCAGGGAGAGCACTGTCACCTCTCCCTCTCCCTCTCACTCTCCCTCTTCTTCTCCCTCTCGTAGGAAGTGGCTCATGACTCCTTTCTTCCCTTCAGTTCTGTAGGGAGAGGAGGAGGAGGAGGAGGGAGGAGGAGGAGGAAGAGAAGAAGAAGGAGGAGGAGGAGAAGAAGATATAGAAGTTACTATATATTTCATTACTACTACTACTACTACTACTACTACTACTACTACTACTACTATTACTTTGATGTTACTATTGTTACTGCTACTACAGACTATTTCTTCTTCTTCTTTTTCTCCTTCTGATATTATTATTATTATTATTATTATTATTATTATTATTATTATTATTACTATTATTATTATTATTATTATTATTATTATTATTATTAGTATTATTATTATTATTATTATTATTATTAATATATTCTCTCTCTCTCTCTCTCTCTCTCTCTCTCTCTCACTCTCTCTCTCTCTCTCTCTCTCTCTCTCTCTCTCTCTCTTCCTTCCTTCCTTCCTTCCTTCCTTCCTTCCTTCCACCCACCCCACCCACCCACCCACCCACCCACCACCACCACCACCACCACCCACCTCATATGAAGAGTCTGAGCGGTGGTGGTGGTTGAGAGGGCAGCGTTCAAGGTATAACTTTTCCTGTGCTTCCTTCTCAGGGCGTCATAAGTGGCAGGCAGCGGCTCCACCAGCACCCCGGACCAGCCCAGGTGCTTCTCCAGGTACAGTGTGTTGCTCAGATACTCCCCGTCCACCGCCCCCGCCTCCAGGTACACGCCATTGCTCTGAGAGAGTGGGGAGAGTGAATGTGTGTGTGTGTGTGTGTGTGTGTGTGTGTGTGTGTGTGTGTGTGTGTGTGTGTGTGTGTGTGTGACCTCACTGCCTACAAACACACGCGTCCACTTACTAATTAATGTCACACTAAAGCAGAGGTGGAGGAGGAGGAGGAGGTGGAGGAGGAGGAGGAGGAGGAGGAGGAGGAGGAGGAGGAGAAAGGAGGAGGAGGAGGAGGAGGAAAGAGGAAAAAATAACAAGGAAAACATTCTTGAAAATACGTCTATATTGAGTATATTCTCTCTCTCTCTCTCTCTCTCTCTCTCTCTCTCTCTCTCTCTCTCTCTCTCTCTCTCTCTCTCTCTCTCTCTCTCTCTCTCTCCTCTCTCTCTCTCTCTCTCTCTCTCTCTCTCTCTCACACACACACACACACACACACACACACACACACACACACACACACACACACACACACACACACACACACACACACACACACACACAGAAGCAGGCAGGGAGTTCATGAATTTAGCAGAGAAAGGGGTGAAAGATTGGGGATACTGGTTAAGTCTTGCATCAGGCAGGTGGACAACATCTGTGTGTGGGTGACGACATTGGCATCAGGTTAATTGTTTTGGCCGTGCTATGCCTCCAGACTCGCGATAATCGGTGATTTTAGTTGGGGTTTTAAAAGTTTCAAAATCGAAGGTAGTTATTTTACTTAGAGCAGCACTTGTCATTAGTGAACGCACAGGGGAAACACTGAATTACAAGTTTTTTTTAAGGTTTCTCTAATTTTTTTTTTTTTTTTTAAGGTAAAAGATAAAAGTAAGGATTTGTATTTATCAACTTTTTACTGGAAATACCAATATCCTTATCGCTAGTATCGGATTTTTTTTTTTTTTTAAATTAACGGTTGTCAATTATCGGCAAGTAAAGCTGTCGTCAGTTATTGATTAGCGGTGATGGCCGGTAAGGTGATCGTTAAAGACTTATTGGTTATCGTGACGAACCTTTTTTTGTTATCGCGCCCAGCTATGGACAGAATAGTGGTGAAAGACTGAGAATACTGGTTAACTCTTGCATTAGGGAGGTGGACAGAATAGTGGTGAAAGACTGAGAATACTGGTTAACTCTTGCATTAGGGAGGTGGACAGAATAGTGGTAAAAGACTGAGAATACTGGTTAACTCTTGCATTAAGGAGGTGGACAGAATAGTGGTGAAAGACTGAGAATACTGGTTAACTCTTGCATTAGGGAGGTGGACAGAATAGTGGTTAAAAGACTGAGAATACTGGTTAACTCTTGCATTAGGGAGGTGGTCAGAATAGTGGTGAAAGACTGAGAATACTGGTTAACTCTTGCACAAAGGAGGTGGACAGAATAGTGGTGAAAGACTGAGAATACTGGTTAACACTTAGCATTAGGGAGGTGGACCAGAATCGTGGTGAAAGACTGACAATACTGGTTAACTCTTGCACTAAGGAGGTGGA
>NC_087199.1:3407500-3412500 GCF_035594125.1 Scylla paramamosain
ACTGAGCGACCGAGACTGACTGCCCGTGACGAGAACTGAGAGGAACTGGGCGGAACTAAGCGGAACTAAACGGAACTCAGGACTAGCGACCATGCAGGCTGTGTGTATGTGAGCCGAGTGGATCACGTTAGAGCTTTTGAGAAGAAATCAACAATGAAATGCCAGGAAATGAGGTGAAGGACCAATGGGAGGACTCGTTATTTGGGCCAATAACCAGGAAGAAAGACTCAGAAGCGAACGCAGTGTAAGGACTGGAAGAAAGGTGTGAAATATCCCTAGAGAGGTACAGAAGCAGGAGAAACGTTAAAAATAGAATACACTGGCTGGCCATGCCACACGTGGGATCAATATATGAACACATCGCATGTGGAATACATATATCAAATTATGAATATACAGACAAATAATAATAAGTGTTAAGGATTATATATATATATATATATATATATATATATATATATATATATATATATATATATATATATATATATATATATATATATATATATATATATATATATATATATATATATATATATATATATATATATAATTTATGAACCTTGGTGTGACTATAACAATGTTACAGTTAAATTGACTGTGAGTGTTGTTGGCTTTACCTTGCCACACACTCTTGTCCTGTGTTGTCTGTTGTGTTGCTCTCGCTGCGGCACACTTGTCGCTCCCAGGACGCAAAGGTCTTGTCAGAAATTCAGAATCCAGTTGAGGAAGACGCCTGACGGCGGCTGCCCGGAGGAGGACGAGACCCAAAGACGCCGGAAGCTTATTGGTGACGTGCGTGTGTTTCCTGCCAGGCGTCATCTCGTCATCTCACCTTGCATTACCGCTGCCTCCTCCCTGCTCTGCATTCCCTCCCCAGCACACCGCGGCATGTTTTCTGAGGGCTGTGTGTCTTGCAGTGTCTTGGTAAGATCCTTATAGTCAACATTTGTCATCCTTTGTACAGTTGACGTAAAGGTTTTTCTTTCAGTCTTTCGTAATTTTTTTTCGTATTATTGATCGATTTGACTCACGTTGTTTGTTTGGTTGTGTTTGTTCACTGCTTTTAATTTTGTTATGTTGCTGTTTTAGACTTGCCCTCATCAATTATTCTCATCATCTTTTCATCCTCTTGCTTAATTTTTCACACTTTCCCCTTTCCGGTTGTCTTTTCGATCATTAAATAAAACAATTCAGATTAAAAATGGTACTATACGGAGAACGATTCGACTACAGCAAGACCCGGCAGCTCACCGAGGAGCAGAAGCGGGTGGCCCGGTGCAGGGCCGAGGCCGCCCGGAAGGGCCGGGAGCAGGCCCGGCGCTGGCGCGCCAAGAAAAACAAAGCAGCCAGGGGCAGGGCGACGCTCCCGTGTTGGAGCACCCTGCCTGCGCGGCCACCAACACCCGCCACGAGACAGCCAAGAGCCCACAGTCCAAGGCTCCCATGGCCAAACTCCATACGCCTGAATACTCCCACAGCCAGTCCCCATCTGGCGAATATCACCTGGGGCGGTATTACACAGGCGAGTATTTCGATGGGGAGTCCCTCACTGTACACTTCATCGCTGGCGAACTGTGCGAGGGAGAATTCCCCGTACTGCAGCTCATCACGGGCCACTTCCAGGATGACCAGTCCACCGGACAGTTCCTCCTCATGAGGGAACCAGGCCCCGCTGACTGAGACTGCTGCCCCATCACCTCACCCGTCCTGGCCAGATCACCCCTGGCCACACCTGGTGATGACTAATTTTAGGCCAGATCTCCCCTGGCCACACCTGATGATGACAAAACGTAGGCCAGTTCTCCCCTGGCCATACCTGATGATGACAAAACGTAGGCCAGTTTTCCCCTGGCCATACCTGATGATGACAAAACGTAGGCCAGTTCTCCCCTGGCCACACCTGATGATGACAAAACGTAGGCCAGTTCTCCCCTGGCCACACCTGATGATGACAAAACGTAGGCCAGTTCTCCCCTGGCCACACCTGATGATGACAAAACGTAGGCCAGTTCTCCCCTGGCCATACCTGATGATGACAAAACGTAGGCCAGTTCTCCCCTGGCCATACCTGATGATGACAAAACGTAGGCCAGTTCTCCCCTGGCCACACCTGATGATGACAAAACGTAGGCCAGTTCTCCCCTGGCCACACCTGATGATGACTAATTTTAGGCCAGTTCTCCCCTGGCCACACCTGATGATGACAAAACGTAGGCCAAATCACCCCTGGCCACACCTGATGATGACTAATTTTAGGCCAGTTCTCCCCTGGCCACACCTGATGATGACAAAACGTAGGCCAGTTCTCCCCTGGCAACACCTGATGATGACTAATTTTAGGCCAGTTCTCCCCTGGCCACACCTGATGATGACAAAACGTAGGCCAGTTCTCCCCTGGCCACACCTGATGATGACTAATTTTAGGCCAGTTCTCCCCTGGCCACACCTGATGATGACTGATTTTAGGCCAAATCACCCCTGGCCACACCTGATGATGACTAATTTTAGGCCAGTTCTCCCCTGGCCATACCTGATGATGACAAAACGTAGGCCAGTTCTCCCCTGGCCATACCTGATGATTAATTTTAGGCCAGTTCTCCCCTGGCCACACCTGATGATGACAAAACGTAGGCCAGTTCTCCCCTGGCCATATCTGATGATGACAGAACGTAGGCCAGTTCTCCCCTGGCCACACTTGATGATGACAAAACGTAGGCCAGTTCTCCCCTGGCCATACCTGATGATTAATTTTAGGCCAGTTCTCCCCTGGCCATACCTGATGATGACAAAACGTAGGCCAGTTCTCCCCTGGCCACACCTGATGATGACAAAACGTAGGCCAGTTCTCCCCTGGCCACACCTGATGATGACAAAACGTAGGCCAGTTCTCCCCTGGCCACACCTGATGATGACAAAACGTAGGCCAGTTCTCCCCTGGCCATACCTGATGATGACAGAACATAGGCCAGTTCTCCCCTGGCCACACCTGATGATGACAAAACGTAGGCCAGTTCTCCCCTGGCCATACCTGATGACTAATTTTAGGCCAGTTCTCCCCTGGCCATACCTGATGATGACAAAACGTAGGCCAGTTCTCCCCTGGCCACACCTGATGATGACAAAACGTAGGCCAGTTCTCCCCTGGCCACACCTGATGATGACAAAACGTAGGCCAGTTCTCCCCTGGCCACACCTGATGATGACAAAACGTAGGCCAGTTCTCCCCTGGCCACACCTGATGATGACAAAACGTAGGCCAGTTCTCCCCTGGCCATACCTGATGATGACAGAACATAGGCCAGTTCTCCCCTGGCCACACCTGATGATGACAAAACGTAGGCCAGTTCTCCCCTGGCCATACCTGATGACTAATTTTAGGCCAGTTCTCCCCTGGCCATACCTGATGATGACAAAACGTAGGCCAGTTCTCCCCTGGCCACACCTGATGATGACAAAACGTAGGCCAGTTCTCCCCTGGCCATACCTGATGACTAATTTTAGGCCAGTTCTCCCCTGGCCATACCTGATGATGACAAAACGTAGGCCAGTTCTCCCCTGGCCATACCTGTTGATGACAAAACGTAGGCCAGTTCTCCCCTGGCCACACCTGATGATGACAAAACGTAGGCCAGTTCTCCCCTGGCCACACCTGATGATTAATTTTAGGCCAGTTCTTCCCTGGCCATACCTGATGATGACAAAACGTAGGCCAGTTCTCCCCTGGCCATATCTGATGATGACAAAACGTAGGCCAGTTCTCTCCTGGCCACACCTGATGATTAATTTTAGGCCAGTTCTCCCCTGGCCATATCTGATGATGACAAAACGTAGGCCAGTTCTCCCCTGGCCACACCTGATGATGACAGAACGTAGGCCAATTTTCCCCTGGCCACACCTGATGATGACAAAACGTAGGCCAGTTCTCCCCTGGCCATACCTGATGACTAATTTTAGGCCAGATCTCCCCTGGCCACACATGATGACAAAACGTAGGCCAGTTCTCCCCTGGCCACACCTGATGACTAATTTTAGGCCAGTTCTCCCCTGGCCACACCTGATGATGACAGAACGTAGGCCAGTTCTCCCCTGGCCATACCTGATGATGACAAAACGTAGGCCAGATCTCCCCTGGCCACACCTGATGACTGATTTTAGGCCAGATCTCCCCTGGCCACACCTGATGATGACTAAACCTATCCTGGACAATCCTGATGACGACCAAACCTACCCTGGCAACCCTATCCTGGCCAAACCTGCTGACGACCAGACCTAGCGTGGACAACTCTCCCCTGGCCACACTTGACTACTAACAAATTTCTCGTGGCCAGGAAAAAATGTCTTTTCTCTTTTCTTACTGACTTGTCTTTCCATCTTCTAAAATCTTTATACATTCGTGCATACATTCATACATAGATATCTTTCAAGATCTAACTCCCTTCGTGACTTCTGGCATCTAGCAAAAAATATTTCCAATAACTTTGCTTCTTCTTCTTTCCCTCCTCTATTTCAACCAGATGGCACCACTGCTATCACATCTATTTCTAAAGCTGAACTCTTCGCTCAAACCTTTGCTAAAAACTATACTTTGGACGATTCTGGGCTTGTTCCTCCCTCTCCTCCACCCTCTGACTACTTCATGCTACCTATTAAAATTCTTCGCAATGATGTTTTCCATGCCCTTGCTGGCCTAAACCCTCGGAAGGCTTATGGACCTGATGGGGTCCCTCCTATTGTTCTCCGAAACTGTGCCTCCGTGCTTGCACCTTGCCTAGTCAAACTCTTTCAGCTCTGTCTGTCAACATCTACCTTTCCTTCTTGCTGGAAGTTTGCCTACATTCAGCCTGTTCCTAAAAAGGGTGACCGTTCTAATCCCTCAAACTACCGTCCTATTGCTTTAATTTCCTGCCTATCTAAAGTTTTTGAATCTATCCTCAACAGGAAGATTCTTAAACATCTATCACTTCACAACCTTCTATCTGATCGCCAGTATGGGTTCC
>NC_087199.1:3420000-3435000 GCF_035594125.1 Scylla paramamosain
TATATATATATATATATATATATATATATATATATATATATATATATATATATATATATATATATATATATATATATATATATATATATGAACCTTGGTGTGACTATAACAATGTTACAGTTAAATTGACTGTGAGTGTTGTTGGCTTTAGCTTGCCACACACTCTTGTCCTGTGTTGTCTGTTGTGTTGCTCTCGCTGCGGCACACTTGTCGCTCCCAGGACGCAAAGGTCTTGTCAGAAATTCAGAATCCAGTTGAGGAAGACGCCTGACGGCGGCTGCCCGTAGGAGGACGAGACCCAAAGACGCCGGAAGCTTATTGGTGACGTGCGTGTGTTTCCTGCCAAGCGTCATCTCGTCATCTCACCTTGCATTACCGCTGCCTCCTCCCTGCTCTGCATTCCCTCCCCAGCACACCGCGGCATGTTTTCTGAGGGCTGTGTGTCTTGCAGTGTCTTGGTAAGATCCTTATAGTCAACATTTGTCATCCTTTGTACAGTTGACGTAAAGGTTTTTCTTTCAGTCTTTCGTAATTTTTTTTCGTATTATTGATCGATTTGACTCACGTTGTTTGTTTGGTTGTGTTTGTTCACTGCTTTTAATTTTGTTATGTTGCTGTTTTAGACTTGCCCTCATCAATTATTCTCCTCATCATCTTTTCATCCTCTTGCTTAATTTTTCACACTTTCCCCTTTCCGGTTGTCTTTTCGATCATTAAATAAAACAATTCAGATTAAAAATGGTACTATACGGAGAACGATTCGACTACAGCAAGACCCGGCAGCTCACCGAGGAGCAGAAGCGGGTGGCCCGGTGCAGGGCCGAGGCCGCCCGGAAGGGCCGGGAGCAGGCCCGGCGCTGGCGCGCCAAGAAAAACAAAGCAGCCCAGGGGCAGGGCGACGCTCCCGTGTTGGAGCACCCTGCCTGCGCGGCCACCAACACCCGCCACGAGACAGCCAAGAGCCCACAGTCCAAGGCTCCCATGGCCAAACTCCATACGCCTGAATACTCCCACAGCCAGTCCCCATCTGGCGAATATCACCTGGGGCGGTATTACACAGGCGAGTATTTCGATGGGGAGTCCCTCACTGTACACTTCATCGCTGGCGAACTGTGCGAGGGAGAATTCCCCGTACTGCAGCTCATCACGGGCCACTTCCAGGATGACCAGTCCACCGGACAGTTCCTCCTCATGAGGGAACCAGGCCCCGCTGACTGAGACTGCTGCCCCATCACCTCACCCGTCCTGGCCAGATCACCCCTGGCCACACCTGGTGATGACTAATTTTAGGCCAGATCTCCCCTGGCCACACCTGATGATGACAAAACGTAGGCCACTTCTCCCCTGGCCATACCTGATGATGACAAAACGTAGGCCAAATCACCCCTGGCCACACCTGATGATGACAAAACGTAGGCCAGTTCTCCCCTGGCCATACCTGATGATGACAAAACGTAGGCCAGTTCTCCCCTGGCCACACTTGATGATGACAAAACGTAGGCCAGTTCTCCCCTGGCCATACCTGATGATTAATTTTAGGCCAGTTCTCCCCTGGCCATACCTGATGATGACAAAACGTAGGCCAGTTCTCCCCTGGCCACACCTGATGATGACAAAACGTAGGCCAGTTCTCCCCTGGCCATACCTGATGATGACAAAACGTAGGCCAGTTCTCCCCTGGCCACACCTGATGATGACAAAACGTAGGCCAGTTCTCCCCTGGCCACACCTGATGATGACAAAACGTAGGCCAGTTCTCCCCTGGCCATACCTGATGATGACAAAACGTAGGCCAGTTCTCCCCTGGCCACACCTGATGATGACAAAACGTAGGCCAGTTCTCCCCTGGCCATACCTGATGATGACAAAACGTAGGCCAGTTCTCCCCTGGCCACACCTGATGATGACAAAACGTAGGCCAGTTCTCCCCTGGCCACACCTGATGATGACTAATTTTAGGCCAGTTCTCCCCTGGCCACACCTGATGATGACAAAACGTAGGCCAGTTCTCCCCTGGCCACACCTGATGATGACAAAACGTAGGCCAGTTCTCCCCTGGCCATACCTGATGATTAATTTTAGGCCAGTTCTCCCCTGGCCACACCTGATGATGACAAAACGTAGGCCAGTTCTCCCCTGGCCACACCTGATGATGACAAAACGTAGGCCAGTTCTCCCCTGGCCATACCTGATGATTAATTTTAGGCCAGTTCTCCCCTGGCCACACCTGATGATGACAGAACGTAGGCCAGTTCTCCCCGGGCCACACTTGATGATGACAAAACGTAGGCCAGTTCTCCCCTGGCCATACCTGATGACTAATTTTAGGCCAGTTCTCCCCTGGCCACACCTGATGATGACAAAACGTAGGCCAGTTCTCCCCTGGCCATACCTGATGACTAATTTTAGGCCAGATCTCCCCTGGCCACACATGATGACAAAACGTAGGCCAGTTCTCCCCTGGCCACACCTGATGACTAATTTTAGGCCAGTTCTCCCCTGGCCACACCTGATGATGACAGAACGTAGGCCAGTTCTCCCCTGGCCATACCTGATGATGACAAAACGTAGGCCAGATCTCCCCTGGCCACACCTGATGACTGATTTTAGGCCAGATCTCCCCTGGCCACACCTGATGACTGATTTTAGGCCAGATCTCCCCTGGCCACACCTGATGACTAATTTTAGGCCAGATCTCCCCTGGCCACACCTGATGATGACTAAACCTATCCTGGACAATCCTGATGACGACCAAACCTACCCTGGCCAACCCTATCCTGGCCAAACCTGCTGACGACCAGACCTAGCGTGGACAACTCTCCCCTGGCCACACTTGACTACTAACAAATTTCTCGTGGCCAGGAAAAAATGTCTTTTCTCTTTTCTTACTTACTTGTCTTTCCATCTTCTAAAATCTTTATACATTCGTGCATACATTCATACATAGATATCTTTCAAGATCTAACTCCCTTCGTGACTTCTGGCATCTAGCAAAAAATATTTCCAATAACTTTGCTTCTTCTTCTTTCCCTCCTCTATTTCAACCAGATGGCACCACTGCTATCACATCTATTTCTAAAGCTTAACTCTTCGCTCAAACCTTTGCTAAAAACTCTAACTTTGGGCTTGTTCCTCCCTCTCCTCCACCCTCTGACTACTTCATGCTACCTATTAAAATTCTTCGCAATGATGTTTTCCATGCCCTTGCTGGCCTAAACCCTCGGAAGGCTTATGGACCTGATGGGGTCCCTCCTATTGTTCTCCGAAACTGTGCCTCCGTGCTTGCACCTTGCCTAGTCAAACTCTTTCAGCTCTGTCTGTCAACATCTACCTTTCCTTCTTGCTGGAAGTTTGCCTACATTCAGCCTGTTCCTAAAAAGGGTGACCGTTCTAATCCCTCAAACTACCGTCCTATTGCTTTAATTTCCTGCCTATCTAAAGTTTTTGAATCTATCCTCAACAGGAAGATTCTTAAACATCTATCACTTCACAACCTTCTATCTGATCGCCAGTATGGGTTCCGTCAAGGCCGCTCTACTGGTGATCTTCTGGCTTTCCTTACTGAGTCTTGGTCATCCTCTTTTAGAGATTTTGGTGAAACTTTTGCTGTTGCCTTGGACATATCGAAAGCTTTTGATAGAGTCTGGCACAAAGCTTTCATTTCCAAACTACCTTTCTACGGCTTCTATCCTTCTCTCTGTAACTTCATCTCAAGTTTCCTTTGTGACCGTTCTATTGCTGCTGTGGTAAACAGTCACTGTTCTTGTAAATCTGTTACAGTGGTGTTCCTCAGGGTTCTGTCCTGTCACCCACTCTTCCAATTATTCATCAATGATCTTCTAAACCAAACTTCTTGTCCTATCCACTCCTACGCTGATGATACCACCCTGCACTTTTCCACGTCTTTTCATAGACGTCCAACCCTTCAGGAAGTAAACAGTACTGCTACGACTACTACTACTACCGCTGTTACGTGGATAATATTGAAATAACACTAGCATTTTGATATAAAGGTTTAGGTTAGGTTAGATTGGTTAAATTAGGTTTGATAAGGTTTCGTTTTGTTAGGCTGGGTGAGGTTGCTAGGTTGGGCAAGGTTTGGGTGTTAGGTGTTGCATCAGGTGCATCAATTCAATCATTTCGGAGTTGTGTTACTTGCTCTAATGTTTTATCGTATTACTAAATGTGTGGTACTACTACTACTACTACTACTACTACTACTACTACTACTACTACTATTACTACTACTTCTACTACTACTTCTGCTACTACTACTACTACTACTACTACTACTACTACTACTACTACAACGACAGAAAATAATATTATAGTACTACTACAATTGATGAACTAACAAATTTATAAGTTACCGAGAAAGAGTACCCGTTTTTTAACTCCTTACGAGAAAAAACGTAAAACTTATAAGGATAACTCAACAAAACACCAATTTCTCGCATCACAGAAAACGGCATTTAAGGGTGACTGAAACAAAAGACACCACTTCGATTTACAAGTATATATTTGAGGTTACACAGTACAAGAGGGCGTGTGTACGAGTAACCAGTGATTTGTGGTAGTACTAGGGAAGATTCAGGCCACCAGTACCTGCATAGTAGCGCAGTAGAAACACGGGTATCACCAGCAACATATCAAAACATTCTACGAGGAACAGGGAGAGAAGTGAAGCTGGGACAGTAACAAGCCCCTGGGAGAGTACTAGGGGAAGGTCTGGGAGAGGAGAGAGGGCCAGCCGTACCAGCAGTCGATGCCAAAGTTGCCAATGTGGTAGTAGCCTTGGGAGAGCAGGAAGTGAGTGAGAGGCGACGCTCCCACGCGGTTGCACTCCACACACAGCACTCTCACCCGCACCCTCTCCCACGGCACCGTCCGCAGCACCTGGAGAGTGGAAGAGTGGCGGTGGTGGTGGTGGTGGTGTAGAAGTAAACCCACACAGCAGATACACAAACAGCGAGGCTCTGGTAAGCTCAGGGAACGAAGAAGAAAACAATGCATAGAGGCCAGAAATAAAACACATCACATATTAGGATTGATTTTCAGGGAAGTTAAAAGAAGAAGATCCGAAGTAATATTAAAGTTGTATTTTATTTAGCTAGACATCATCTAGACTACGCTGTGCAGTTGTGTTCCCCAATATTACAGGAAGGCTGCAGGGCTGTTAGAGGCAGTACACAGGAGAATGACTAAAAGGATACAGGGGATGAGGGGCATTCCTTACCAAACGAGGGTGTAGCTGTTAAATGTACATCTCCTAGACAGGCGTAGGTTAAGAGGGGACCTGATGGGAGACTTGAAGTGGTGCAGGGGGTTACAACAAGGGGGACGCAAGCAAAATTCTCAGGATAGAACAAGAAGTAAAGGGTTCAAAGTTGAAAAAAAATAAGCTAGATTTAAAAAAGAGATAGGAAGAACTGGGTTATCAATCAGTGTGGAGGACTCAGTAGTCAGGCTGTTAGTGGTGAGTCATTAAGGAGCCTTGAAAGACTAGACAAGTGTATGGATGGGCGTGACAGGTGGAGACAGGCAGGTGTGTTGTATACAGGGACTGCCACGTGTAGGCCTGGTGGCTTCCTGCACCAACCCTTGTGTTCTTGTGTTCATACTACTACTACTACTACTACTACTACTACTACTACTACTACTACTACTACTACTACTACTACTACTACTACCGTACCTTTAACTCGGCTCCTTCCAAATCCAGGGAGAGAAAATCCAGTTGAGTCAAGTTGAGGGAGAGCAGGATGGTGTAGAGAGGCAGGGAGAGCACTGTCACCTCTCCCTCTCCCTCTCCCTCTTCTTCTCCCTCTCGTAGGAAGTGGCTCATGACTCCTTTCTTCCCTTCAGTTCTGTAGGGAGAGAAGGAGGAGGAGGAGGAGGAGGAGGAGGAAGAGAAGAAGAAGGAGGAGGAGGAGAAGAAGATATGAAGTTACTATATATTTCATTAGTACTACTACTATTACTACTACTACTTTGCTGTTACTATTGTTACTGCTTCTACAACTATTTTTCTTCTTCTTCTTTTTCTCCTTCTGATATTATTATTATTATTATTATTATTATTATTATTATTATTATTATTATTATTATTATTATTATTATTATTCTCTCTCTCTCTCTCTCTCTCTCTCTCTCTCTCTCTCTCTCTCTCTCTCTCTCTCTCTCTCTCTCTCTCTCTCTCTCTCTCTCTCACACACACACACACACACACACACACACACACACACACACACACACACACACACACACACACACACACACACACACACACACACACAGAAGCCGGGAGGGAGTTCATGAATTTAGCAGAGAAAGGGGTGAAAGATTGGGGATACTGGTTAAGTCTTGCATCAGGCAGGTGGACAACATCTGTGTGTGGGTGAAGACATCGACATCAGGTTAATTGTTTTGGCCGTGCTATGCCTCCAGACTCGCGATAATCGGTGATTTTAGTTGGGGTTTTAAAAGTTTCAAAATCGAAGGTAGTTATTTTACTTAGAGCAGCACTTGTCAATAGTGAACGCACAGGGGAAACACTGAATTACAAGTTTTTTTTAAGGTTTCTCTAATTTTTTTTTTTTTAAGGTAAAAGATAAAAGTAAGGATTTGTATTTATCAACTTTTTACTGGAAATACCAATATCCTTATCGCTAGTATCGGATTTTTTTTTTTTTTTTTTTAATTAACGGTTGTCAATTATCGGCAAGTAAAGCTGTCGTCAGTTATTGATTAGCGGTGATGGCCGGTAAGGTGATCGTTAAAGACTTATTGGTTATCGTGACGAACCTTTTTTTGTTATCGCGCCCAGCTATGGACAGAATAGTGGTGAAAGACTGAGAATGCTGGTTAACTCTTGCATTAGGGAGGTGGACAGAATAGTGGTGAAAGACTGAGAATACTGGTTAACTCTTGCACTAAGGAGGTGGACAGAATAGTGGTGAAAGACTGAGAATACTGGTTAACTCTTGCATTTGGGAGGTGGACAGAATAGTGGTGAAAGACTGAGAATGCTGGTTAACTCTTGCACTAAGGAGGTGGACAGAATAGTGGTGAAAGACTGAGAATACTGGTTAACTCTTGCATTAGGGAGGTGGACAGAATAGTGGTGAAAGACTGAGAATACTGGTTAACTCTTGCACTAAGGAGGATAACAGAATAGTGGTGAAAGACTGAGAATACTGGTTAACTCTTGCACTAAGGAGGTGGACAGAATAGTGGTGAAAGACTGAGAATACTGGTTAACTCTTGCATTAGGGAGGTGGACAGAATAGTGGTGAAAGACTGAGAATACTGGTTAACTCTTGCATTAGGGAGGTGGACAGAATAGTGGTGAGAGGAAGTAGAAAGTCCACGGGAGGAGGGGAAGCGTGGGGAAAGAGGGAGGGGCTGAAGACAGTTAGAGGGGAGGAACTAAGACCACCACCACCACCACCACCATCACCACCACCACCACCTACCAGTCCATGTAGAATAAACTCATCGAGAATATTGCTTTGGCCAAATTCTGAATAGTGTTTCTTCCCAGGGTGGGTCAGGTTGTAGGGGAGGGGAGAAGGGGGGTGGACTCTCTCTCTCACCAACTCCACCAGCCTTGGGTCCTCTTGATGCAGTCCCTCCACCACCCCCGCCTGCCCCTCCCCGTCCAGCCGTCCTGGTGGTGGTGGTGGTGGTGGTGGTGGTGGTAGGGTTCCTTCTGTTGTATTGGTGAGAGAGACACTTAGACACACACACACACACACACACACACACACACACACACACACACACACACACACACACACACACACACACACACACACACACACACTCACCTTTAGGCTTGGTGTACACGCACATTAGACAAATTATAACAATGAAGAGAAGATAAAACACTCTCTTTCTCTTCCCTCCTTCTCCTCCTCTTCCTCCTCCTCCTCCTCCTCCTCTTCTGTCCTCTCTCTCAAACATCTGCAAAAAACATGAAAATAAGTGTGTGTGTGTGTGTGTGTGTGTGTGTGTGTGTGTGTGTGTGTGTGTGTGTGTGTGTGTGTGTGTGTGTGTGTGTGTGTGTGTGACCTCACTACCTACAAACGCGTGTCCACTTACTAATGTCACACTGAAGAAGAGGAGGAGGAGGAGGAGGAGGAGGAGGAGGAGGAGGAGGAGGAGGAGGAGGAAAAAATAACCAGGAAAACATTCTTGAAAATACGTCTATATTGAGTTTATTTCTCTCTCTCTCTCTCTCTCTCTCTCTCTCTCTCTCTCTCTCTCTCTCTCTCTCTCTCTCTCTCTCTCTCTCTCTCTCTCTCTCTCTTTACCTCCTCCTCTTAACTCCCACTCTCTCTCTCACTTTCTAGGTGAGAGGGAGCGGGAAGATTAATTGAGATATTTAACTTTTATTCATTTCTCCTTTCAACATCTGGAGAGAGAGAGAGAGAGAGAGAGAGAGAGAGAGAGAGAGAGAGCAAGTGGGTAGATAGTGACTCTGAATTTCAGCCTCGCAACTTGCCTGCGATGGGGCGTGATATTCGTGTCTCAGCGTGTACTTGTCCTATGAGAGAGTCGAGAGTTGGTGTGTCTTCGATCGCACAACACCGCTGACCAACACTTGGTTCCAAGATTGTGCGACCACCACTTAATATCGAGATGTGAAGGTCCACCACTTTGTTCCAAGATTGTGCGACCACCACTTTGTATCGAGATGTGAAGGTCCACCACTTTGTTCTGGGTTGATGTTACCTCTCCACTGGTGCTCCTGCTTTAGATGAGATACTCGCCCAGTTGATGATGCTTGCCACTGCTGGGTCAGACGAGGAGCTTGGTGTGTTGGTGGCGTGGAGGTCCGCTAGTGAGCTTGGTAGTGGTGGTAGTGAGGAGGTCGTGGGCAGTAAGATGATGTAGTTGGTGTGTGCGAGTAAAAGACACGGTGGTGAGAGTTCTTCGTGGTTTAATAATAGGTAGAATGTACACACTTGATGCGAGACACACATGGCTATGACGCGACGAGTGATCGTTCTCTCTGTGAAGTGAGTGAACTGCCGCGCGTGGTGGTAGCTGGGCAGCGTCTCTCAACATTGACTCGGACGGGAACTGACTGAGCGACCGAGACTGACTGCCCGTGACGAGAACTGAGAGGAACTGGGCGGAACTAAGCGGAACTAAGCGGAACTCAGGACTAGCGACCATGCAGGCTGTGTGTGTGTGAGCCGAGTGGATCACGTTAGAGCTTTTGAGAAGAAATGAACAATGAAATGCCAGGAAATGAGGTGAAGGACCAATGGGAGGACTCGTTATTTGGGCCAATAACCAGGAAGAAAGACTCAGAAGCGAACGCAGTGTAAGGACTGGAAGAAAGGTGTGAAATATCCCTAGAGAGTTACAGAAGCAGGAGAAATGTTAAAAATAGAATACACTGGCTGGCCATGCCACACGTGGGATCAATATATGAACACATCGCATGTGGAATACATATATCAAATTATGAATATACAGACAAATAATAATAAGTGTTAAGGATTATATATATATATATATATATATATATATATATATATATATATATATATATATATATATATATATATATATATATATATATATATATATATATATATATGAACCTTGGTGTGACTATAACAATGTTACAGTTAAATTGACTGTGAGTGTTGTTGGCTTTAGCTTGCCACACACTCTTGTCCTGTGTTGTCTGTTGTGTTGCTCTCGCTGCGGCACACTTGTCGCTCCCAGGACGCAAAGGTCTTGTCAGAAATTCAGAATCCAGTTGAGGAAGACGCCTGACGGCGGCTGCCCGAAGGAGGACGAGACCCAAAGACGCCGGAAGCTTATTGGTGACGTGCGTGTGTTTCCTGCCAAGCGTCATCTCGTCATCTCACCTTGCATTACCGCTGCCTCCTCCCTGCTCTGCATTCCCTCCCCAGCACACCGCGGCATGTTTTCTGAGGGCTGTGTGTCTTGCAGTGTCTTGGTAAGATCCTTATAGTCAACATTTGTCATCCTTTGTACAGTTGACGTAAAGGTTTTTCTTTCAGTCTTTCGTAATTTTTTTTCGTATTATTGATCGATTTGACTCACGTTGTTTGTTTGGTTGTGTTTGTTCACTGCTTTTAATTTTGTTATGTTGCTGTTTTAGACTTGCCCTCATCAATTATTCTCCTCATCATCTTTTCATCCTCTTGCTTAATTTTTCACACTTTCCCCTTTCCGGTTGTCTTTTCGATCATTAAATAAAACAATTCAGATTAAAAATGGTACTATACGGAGAACGATTCGACTACAGCAAGACCCGGCAGCTCACCGAGGAGCAGAAGCGGGTGGCCCGGTGCAGGGCCGAGGCCGCCCGGAAGGGCCGGGAGCAGGCCCGGCGCTGGCGCGCCAAGAAAAACAAAGCAGCCCAGGGGCAGGGCGACGCTCCCGTGTTGGAGCACCCTGCCTGCGCGGCCACCAACACCCGCCACGAGACAGCCAAGAGCCCACAGTCCAAGGCTCCCATGGCCAAACTCCATACGCCTGAATACTCCCACAGCCAGTCCCCATCTGGCGAATATCACCTGGGGCGGTATTACACAGGCGAGTATTTCGATGGGGAGTCCCTCACTGTACACTTCATCGCTGGCGAACTGTGCGAGGGAGAATTCCCCGTACTGCAGCTCATCACGGGCCACTTCCAGGATGACCAGTCCACCGGACAGTTCCTCCTCATGAGGGAACCAGGCCCCGCTGACTGAGACTGCTGCCCCATCACCTCACCCGTCCTGGCCAGATCACCCCTGGCCACACCTGGTGATGACTAATTTTAGGCCAGATCTCCCCTGGCCACACCTGATGATGACAAAACGTAGGCCACTTCTCCCCTGGCCATACCTGATGATGACAAAACGTAGGCCAAATCACCCCTGGCCACACCTGATGATGACAAAACGTAGGCCAGTTCTCCCCTGGCCATACCTGATGATGACAAAACGTAGGCCAGTTCTCCCCTGGCCACACTTGATGATGACAAAACGTAGGCCAGTTCTCCCCTGGCCATACCTGATGATTAATTTTAGGCCAGTTCTCCCCTGGCCATACCTGATGATGACAAAACGTAGGCCAGTTCTCCCCTGGCCACACCTGATGATGACAAAACGTAGGCCAGTTCTCCCCTGGCCATACCTGATGATGACAAAACGTAGGCCAGTTCTCCCCTGGCCACACCTGATGATGACAAAACGTAGGCCAGTTCTCCCCTGGCCACACCTGATGATGACAAAACGTAGGCCAGTTCTCCCCTGGCCATACCTGATGATGACAAAACGTAGGCCAGTTCTCCCCTGGCCATACCTGATGATGACAAAACGTAGGCCAGTTCTCCCCTGGCCACACCTGATGATGACAAAACGTAGGCCAGTTCTCCCCTGGCCACACCTGATGATGACAAAACGTAGGCCAGTTCTCCCCTGGCCACACCTGATGATGACTAATTTTAGGCCAGTTCTCCCCTGGCCACACCTGATGATGACAAAACGTAGGCCAGTTCTCCCCTGGCCATACCTGATGATGACAAAACGTAGGCCAGTTCTCCCCTGGCCATACCTGATGATGACAAAACGTAGGCCAAATCACCCCTGGCCACACCTGATGATGACAAAACGTAGGCCAGTTCTCCCCTGGCCACACCTGATGATGACTAATTTTAGGCCAGTTCTCCCCTGGCCACACCTGATGATGACAAAACGTAGGCCAGTTCTCCCCTGGCCACACCTGATGATGACAAAACGTAGGCCAGATCACCCCTGGCCACACCTGATGATGACAAAACGTAGGCCAGTTCTCCCCTGGCCATACCTGATGATGACAACTGATGATGACAAAACGTAGGCCAGTTCTCCCCTGGCCATACCTGATGATGACAAAACGTAGGCCAGTTCTCCCCTGGCCATACCTGATGATGACAAAACGTAGGCCAGTTCTCCCCTGGCCATATCTGATGATGACAGAACGTAGGCCAGTTCTCCCCTGGCCACACTTGATGATGACAAAACGTAGGCCAGTTCTCCCCTGGCCATACCTGATGATTAATTTTAGGCCAGTTCTCCCCTGGCCATACCTGATGATGACAAAACGTAGGCCAGTTCTCCCCTGGCCACACCTGATGATGACAAAACGTAGGCCAGTTCTCCCCTGGTCACACCTGATGATGACAAAACGTAGGCCAGTTCTCCCCTGGCCACACCTGATGATGACAAAACGTAGGCCAGTTCTCCCCTGGCCATACCTGATGATGACAGAACGTAGGCCAGTTCTCCCCTGGCCATACCTGATGATGACAAAACGTAGACCAGTTCTCCCCTGGCCATACCTGATGACTAATTTTAGGCCAGTTCTCCCCTGGCCATACCTGATGATGACAAAACGTAGGCCAGTTCTCCCCTGGCCATATCTGATGTTGACAAAACGTAGGCCAGTTCTCTCCTGGCCACACCTGATGATTAATTTTAGGCCAGTTCTCCCCTGGCCATATCTGATGATGACAAAACGTAGGCCAGTTCTCCCCTGGCCACACCTGATGATGACAAAACGTAGGCCAGTTCTCCCCTGGCCATACCTGATGATTAATTTTAGGCCAGTTCTCCCCTGGCCACACCTGATGATGACAGAACGTAGGCCAGTTCTCCCCGGGCCACACTTGATGATGACAAAACGTAGGCCAGTTCTCCCCTGGCCATACCTGATGACTAATTTTAGGCCAGTTCTCCCCTGGCCACACCTGATGATGACAAAACGTAGGCCAGTTCTCCCCTGGCCATACCTGATGACTAATTTTAGGCCAGATCTCCCCTGGCCACACATGATGACAAAACGTAGGCCAGTTCTCCCCTGGCCACACCTGATGACTAATTTTAGGCCAGTTCTCCCCTGGCCACACCTGATGATGACAGAACGTAGGCCAGTTCTCCCCTGGCCATACCTGATGATGACAAAACGTAGGCCAGATCTCCCCTGGCCACACCTGATGACTGATTTTAGGCCAGATCTCCCCTGGCCACACCTGATGACTGATTTTAGGCCAGATCTCCCCTGGCCACACCTGATGACTAATTTTAGGCCAGATCTCCCCTGGCCACACCTGATGATGACTAAACCTATCCTGGACAATCCTGATGACGACCAAACCTACCCTGGCCAACCCTATCCTGGCCAAACCTGCTGACGACCAGACCTAGCGTGGACAACTCTCCCCTGGCCACACTTGACTACTAACAAATTTCTCGTGGCCAGGAAAAAATGTCTTTTCTCTTTTCTTACTTACTTGTCTTTCCATCTTCTAAAATCTTTATACATTCGTGCATACATTCATACATAGATATCTTTCAAGATCTAACTCCCTTCGTGACTTCTGGCATCTAGCAAAAAATATTTCCAATAACTTTGCTTCTTCTTCTTTCCCTCCTCTATTTCAACCAGATGGCACCACTGCTATCACATCTATTTCTAAAGCTTAACTCTTCGCTCAAACCTTTGCTAAAAACTCTAACTTTGGGCTTGTTCCTCCCTCTCCTCCACCCTCTGACTACTTCATGCTACCTATTAAAATTCTTCGCAATGATGTTTTCCATGCCCTTGCTGGCCTAAACCCTCGGAAGGCTTATGGACCTGATGGGGTCCCTCCTATTGTTCTCCGAAACTGTGCCTCCGTGCTTGCACCTTGCCTAGTCAAACTCTTTCAGCTCTGTCTGTCAACATCTACCTTTCCTTCTTGCTGGAAGTTTGCCTACATTCAGCCTGTTCCTAAAAAGGGTGACCGTTCTAATCCCTCAAACTACCGTCCTATTGCTTTAATTTCCTGCCTATCTAAAGTTTTTGAATCTATCCTCAACAGGAAGATTCTTAAACATCTATCACTTCACAACCTTCTATCTGATCGCCAGTATGGGTTCCGTCAAGGCCGCTCTACTGGTGATCTTCTGGCTTTCCTTACTGAGTCTTGGTCATCCTCTTTTAGAGATTTTGGTGAAACTTTTGCTGTTGCCTTGGACATATCGAAAGCTTTTGATAGAGTCTGGCACAAAGCTTTCATTTCCAAACTACCTTTCTACGGCTTCTATCCTTCTCTCTGTAACTTCATCTCAAGTTTCCTTTGTGACCGTTCTATTGCTGCTGTGGTAAACAGTCACTGTTCTTGTAAATCTGTTACAGTGGTGTTCCTCAGGGTTCTGTCCTGTCACCCACTCTTCCAATTATTCATCAATGATCTTCTAAACCAAACTTCTTGTCCTATCCACTCCTACGCTGATGATACCACCCTGCACTTTTCCACGTCTTTTCATAGACGTCCAACCCTTCAGGAAGTAAACAGTACTGCTACGACTACTACTACTACCGCTGTTACGTGGATAATATTGAAATAACACTAGCATTTTGATATAAAGGTTTAGGTTAGGTTAGATTGGTTAAATTAGGTTTGATAAGGTTTCGTTTTGTTAGGCTGGGTGAGGTTGCTAGGTTGGGCAAGGTTTGGGTGTTAGGTGTTGCATCAGGTGCATCAATTCAATCATTTCGGAGTTGTGTTACTTGCTCTAATGTTTTATCGTATTACTAAATGTGTGGTACTACTACTACTACTACTACTACTACTACTACTACTACTACTACTATTACTACTACTTCTACTACTACTTCTGCTACTACTACTACTACTACTACTACTACTACTACTACTACTACAACGACAGAAAATAATATTATAGTACTACTACAATTGATGAACTAACAAATTTATAAGTTACCGAGAAAGAGTACCCGTTTTTTAACTCCTTACGAGAAAAAACGTAAAACTTATAAGGATAACTCAACAAAACACCAATTTCTCGCATCACAGAAAACGGCATTTAAGGGTGACTGAAACAAAAGACACCACTTCGATTTACAAGTATATATTTGAGGTTACACAGTACAAGAGGGCGTGTGTACGAGTAACCAGTGATTTGTGGTAGTACTAGGGAA
>NC_087199.1:3455000-3457500 GCF_035594125.1 Scylla paramamosain
GGACTGAGGGGTTCTGATGTGCACGTGTTCGAATCCTGGTCACGGTCCGAGGGTAGGAAGGGCATCCACTCGGGGTAACGGTTCCCAAATGCGAGATCCAAAGGCCTTGGGTAGGTGCAGCGTCCTGGGGGAACCGGGCGTAGCGAAGAAAAGAAAGTTTTGTTGGTCCTTTCATGGCGGCGTCAGAACTTGCCTCACCAGCTGATGAAGACAGCAGCACCCATCACTGAGTGCATGTGCCGCGCCCGCTGGCCACACTGCTGCAGTGATCCTGACACGCTCTCGGGCTGCAGGGAACTTGTCGCCTACGAGAAGTGTTTCAGTCTGACAGCGTATGCGTGAAACACTGACGGAGAGACATGAGGATGATTTGCTGTGCCTGGTTGGTTCACAGGAAGCAGCAGAGGTAGTGCTTGGCTGGTCACTGTTCGTGGTCTAGATGGCCGTGGCAGCAGCCGTGAATTAAGAACAGACCTGTCTCTGTATTTTCCCTGCCTGTGACTTGAACTCTTTCAGGAGGAAGGCTTCAGCACACTTAACCTCCAGTTTTTGGTGATCTTTTCCGATCTCCGCTCAGGGACTCGTGCCTTGCTGGCCATTTCTTTTCTGAATTTTTGTTGCAGCACGACTCTTACCGAAAAATAAATAAATAAATAAGTAAGGATCAGACCTGCTGTGCGCCACAGTCTGCGGCAGTGTGTGCTGCGCGCCGCCAGCACAGCTCACAACACAGCCTGCTCAATAACACACACATGTTTAAAGGCAGGAATTTAAATCACGAAATATAACCTTGACTGCATTACAAGCATAGGCCGAGCTGAAGGCGCCAGTGACGTATTTACGTGCCCCCACCTCCTCTCTCTCTCTCTCTCTCTCTCTCTCTCTCTCTCTCTCTCTCTCTCTCTCTTTCTCTCTCTCTCTGCTGGAATGGTCAGTTTCCTTGTGAAGAATGGACTCGTGTTGTCTGGTGAGGCCGCCCGGCACTCCACGCCCACAGCCAATCAGCACTGTTCGTTTTGCTGTGATGTCACCAAACTGACAGTTCCAAACTACGTAAAGCTGTGGGATCAGCCCTAGCAGGTTATTTAATTTTTGTTGTGGGAGAATGGCACTGGCTTGGGGCTACAAAATGTTATGAAAAAATTACCACTGACGAGTCACTAACCCAAGGAGAAAGGCCAAAAGGATTATCCAGAATTAGAGAGGTGTTTTGAAGCCTCCCTCCTGAAAGAGTTCAAGTCACAGGCAAGGGAAAATACAGGGAGCTCCAGAGACTACCAGTTATAGTGATGAAAATTTGTGAATACTGGTTAACTCTTGCGTTAGGGAGGTTGACAGAATAGTGGTGAAAGACTGAGAATACTGGTTAACTCTTGCATTAGGGAGTTGGACAGATTAGTGGTGAAAGACTGAAAATACTGGTTAACTCTTGCATTAGGGAGGTGGATAGAATATTGGTGAAAGACTGAGAATACTGGTTAACTCTTGCATTAGGGAGGTGGACAGAATAGTGGTGATAGATTGAGAATACTGGCTAACTCTTGCATTAGGGAGGTGGATACAATAGTGGTGAAAGATTGAAAATACTGGTTAACTCTTGCATTAGGGAGGAGGACAGAATAGTGGTGAAAGACTGAGAATACTGGTTAACTCTTGCATTTGGGAGGTAGACATAATAGTGGTGAAAGACTGAGAATACTGGTTAACTCTTGCATTAGGGAGGTGGACAGAATAGTGGTGAAAGACTGAGAATACTGGTTAACTCTTGCATTAGGGAGGTGGACAGAATAGTGGTGAAAGACTGAGAATACTGGTTAACTCTTGCATTAGGGAGGAGGACAGAATAGTGGTGAAAGACTGAGAATACTGGCTAACTCTTGCATTAGGGAGGTGGACAGAATAGTGGTGAAAGACTGAGAATACTGGTTAACTCTTGCATTAGGGAGGTGGGCATAGTAGTGGTGAAAGACTGAGAATACTGGTTAACTCATGCATTAGGGAGGTGGACAGAATAGTGGTGAGAGATTGAGAATACTGGTTAACTCTTGCATTAGGGAGGTGGACAGAGTAGTGGTGAAAATGGAGTGATAATATTGTCTTGATAGCTTTCATTGGATTCACAAACAAGAATCATGATAAGTTTCTGAAAATCGACCGGTCAAATGTTACAAGAAACAGCAGCTTGAAGACAGTAGGCAAATTATTTAAAGCAAGTGAAACCAAACACCTTTTCTTTACTCGCGTCATAAAAACACCTTGAATGTAATCCCCGCTTATCACTGAGTAATGGAAGGGACTCTGATACACTTCACCCTCCCTACACGCACAGGCAGCTCTGAACCACCAGTCGCTACTCCTACCCTCAACCTGTGACGGGCTGTGTTTGCTGGGGCCTTGACGATTATTGATCACCTTCGGGAATATAGCACCAGAGACCAATACTGCAGAGGAACTCGTATACGGCGTCCCTAGGGAGAGTACACACACCCAGTGGAGTTGG
>NC_087199.1:3487500-3490000 GCF_035594125.1 Scylla paramamosain
TGGTGAAACTTTTGCTGTTGCCTTGGACATATCAAAAGCTTTTGATAGAGTCTGGCACAAAGCTTTGATTTTCAAACTACCCTCCTACGGCTTCTATCCTTCTCTCTGTAGCTCCATCTCAAGTTTCCTTTCTGACCGTTCTATTGCTGCTGTGGTAGACGGTCACTGTTCTTTTCCTAAATTTATTAACAGTGGTGTTCCTCAGGGTTCTGTCCTGTCACCCACTCTCTCTTCCTATTATTCATCCATGATCTTCAAGACCAAACTTCTTGTCCTATCCACTCCTAGGCTGATGATACCACCCTGCACTTTTCCGCGTCTTTTCATAGACGTCCAACCCTTTAGGAAGTAAACAATTCATGCAGAGAAGCCACAGAACGCCTGATTTCTGATCTCTCTAAAATTTGTGATTGGGGTAGAGCAAACTTGGTATTGTTCAATGCCTCAAAAACTCATTTCCTCCATCTATCAACTCGACACAACCTTCCAGACAACTATCCCCTCTTCTTCAAAGACACTCAACTGTCCCCCTCTTCTACACTGAACATCCTCGGTCTGTCCTTTACTTATAATCTAAACTGGAAACTTCACATTTCGTCTCTAGCTAAAACAGTTTCTATGAAATTAGGTGTTCTGAGACGTCTCCGCCAGTTTTTCTCACCCTCACCCCTCCAGCTGCTAACTCTGTACAAGGGCCTTATCCGTCCATGTATGGAGTATGCCTCACACATCTGGGTGGGGGGGAGTTCCACTCATACCGCTCTTCTAGACAGGGTGGAATCAAAAGCTTTTCGTCTCATTAACTCCTCTTCTCTAACTGACTGTCTTCAGCCTCTCTCTCATCGCCGCAGTGTTGCATCTCTAGCTGTCTTCTACCGCTATTCTTCTGATCTTGCTAACTGCATACCTCCCCTCCTCCCGCGGCCTCGCTGCACAACACTTTCTTCTTTCTCTCATCCCTATTCTGTCCACCTCTCTAATGCAAGAATTAACCAGTATTCTCAATCATTCATCCCTTTCTCTGGTAAACTCTGGAACTCCCTGCCTGCTTCTGTATTTCCACCTTCCTATGACTTGAACTCCTTCAAGACACTTATCCTTCAATTTTTGACCACCTCTTTGGACCCTATCGGGGATCTGCATCCCAGTGGCCATTTTTTTTTTCTTTGGCCAGTGTTCCTCCTACATAAAGAAAAAAAAATCACAGCAGCAGCAGCAGTAATAATAGCAGCAGCAAAAGAGAGTAGTAGTAATAGTAGTAGTAGTAGCAGTAGTAGTAGTAGTAGTAGTAGTAGTAGTAGTAGTAGTAGTAGTAGTAGTAGTAGTAGTAGTAGTAGTTCACTTAGACAATACTTGAAAACAGAGGAGTTGCAGCCTGAAGTGTTTCAGTGTATGGTGCTTTTCTGCAACACTTTCCCGCCGCACCTCCACTGCTCTCCAAAAGTTCTAGTTAGCGTGACACGAGTTTTTAAGGGTGGTTTTTTTTTTTAGTGTTCTAGTGACAAATTAGCAACATTTCTACATTACTAACAGGAGAAACACTTTTTGAAATGTTCTAGTTGAAATGACAAGGATTTTAAGGGAGTTTTTACGGTTCTAGTGACAAATTAACATTTCTTCATTATTAGTAGGAGAAACACTCTTGGAACCTGGTTAATCGTCTCTGTAGCCTTGGAAAACAGTCGTGGAGAGAGAGAGAGAGAGAGAGAGAGAGAGAGAGAGAGAGAGAGAGAGAGATTCAGAATATGTGTTGTTTCCTTGTGACGGTCTTAAAACAATTGCCGCTACCAAACATCATTTAGGAATTAGTTAAGTCTCCCTTTCCGTTTTCTGTTGAGTCTTGCGTCACTATTTTATTATTATTATTATTATTATTATTATTATTATTATTATTATTATTATTATTATTGGTTGTAATGTTGCTAGTAGTAGTAGTAGTAGTAGTAATGATAGTAGTAATGGTAGTAGTAGTAGTAGTAGTAGTAGTAGTAGTAGTATTTTCTCTCTCTCTCTCTCTCTCTCTCTCTCTCTCTCTCTCTCTCTCTCTCTCTCTCTCTCTCTCACACACACACACACACACACACACACTTCATATTTTCACATTTACCCTTCTTCTTCTTCTTCTTCTTCTTCTTCTTCTTCTTCTTCTTCTTCTTCTTCTTCTTTTCCTCCTCCTCTTCCTCCTCCTCTCTATCGGAAATTCCCCTTCCTTCCTCTATTTAACCGGAAATACTCCTCCTCCTCCTCCTCCTCCTCCTCCTCCTCCTCCTCCTCCTCCTCCTTCGTGAGTCAGACATTGCGTGCATGTTTGTGCGCGCGCGTGAGAGAGAGAGAGAGAGAGAGAGAGAGAGAGAGAGAGAGAGAGAGAGAGAGAGAGAGAGTGGTGAGTGGGAGGGGGAATGACGTCATATTAGGAAATCTCTCTCTCTCTCTCTCTCTCTCTCTCTCTCTCTCTCTCTCTCTCTCTCTCTCTCTCTCTCTCTCTCTCTCTCTCTCTCTC
>NC_087199.1:3495000-3502500 GCF_035594125.1 Scylla paramamosain
TTGCCTCGTTAAGTAGTACGCATCGTTAGGAACACAGGAACTGACTATCTAAAAAGTTCCTAACACGCATTAACTACCACCACTATAACTATTACGTCTATTAACAATCGCCTCAATCTTTTAAACTACCACAATCTTTGCCTCCAAGTGTTAGCATCGTTGGAACACAAATTACTAGTCATTTACTAATACAGATTTCCTAACACGCATTTGCCACAACCGTTAGAACCACAACGAGCAAAGCGCCGGTGTTTAGTTAAAGCTGAAGAGACGTAGGAGGTCTTGAAGTGGCTAGTTAATTGTCACGCATAGCAAGTTGCACGTCCTCAAGATCCCATGCGCATTTCGTGAGTCCTCCCACCCCCTCCCCGCATCGCCGCCATTTTCCCATTTCACCGCTAATATTTTAAAATTTTCCCTGCATTATGAAGACTCCTGGCAAGCTTGAGAGCCGTATTCTAAAGCACTTGCACGGCATCTCCACTACTTTCCGAAGGCTCTAGTTGAAGTTACACGGGTGAATAAGGGCGTCTTTACGGTTCTAGTGACAGATTAACAGGAGAAGCGCACTTTCAAAAGGCTCTAATTGAAGTGATGCAAGTTTTTTTAAGCGTATTTGTACGACTCCAGTGATAGATTAACAAAATTTCTACAGTATTAATAGAGGAAACAGTCTCGCGAACCCACCTAATCGTTTCTGTGACCTTGGAAAATAATTGTGGTTAGAGGATAGCGAGTCTGAATACAGAAGAAAGGTTGTGATGACGTTTGCTTAATAGATTCAGAAGTTTAGGCTCGAAGGAAGAATGAAGGTAGGCAGCTGTCACCACACCACACCACACCTCGGTAAATAGTGAGAGCGTTTCAGAATACGATGTGGTGATGTGCTGTGGTTGGGTGTGATGTGGTTGTCTGCGTGGAGTGAGGCAAGTGATGTGGTGTAGCGGGGAGAGGCATGGATTATTGAGTGACAGTGTGGTGTGGTGTGGTGTGTGGTCTATGTGGGTGTTAATGGTGTGGCTAGGTGTGGTGTGGTGTGGTTGTGTGTGACTGTGTGGCGTGGAGGGTAAGATGTGGGTTGTGACTTGGCTAGTGATGGTGGTTGTGGTGTAGCAGTCAGTAATGTGGGGTTGTAGTGTGGGTGGCTGTGGTGTGGCGTGAGTGGGTGAGGGGTGACGTGTGGTGTGGCTGAAGTCTTTGGTGTTATAAGGTAAGGCCAACGCCACACGTGTACGACAAGATGTAGCCAAACAGTTCATTCTTTGCAGCCCAGAGTGACTAGCTAGATGTACAACACCTTCACTCCTGCCTGTGTACACCACTGTTACACTATTGAAGGGTCTCGACATCATGACACAGAGCATCTTTGGACCTTCAGATTATGAGTTTGACGCCTCTGGACTAGACCACCCTTGAAAACTCGTGTCACTTCATCTGCGGCCTTGCAAGAGTGTTTCTCCTGTTAATAATGTAGAGGTCTTGTTTATCTGTCATTAGAACCTTAAGAAAAATATCCTTGAAATGCTGTGTCACTTCAACTAGAGCTTTTTAAGAGTTTTTGCTCCCATCGTTAATGTAGAAATCTTGTTCATCTGTCATTAGAACCAAAAAAAAAAAAAAAAATAAAATAATAATAATAATAATAATAATAATGATAAATAAACAAATAAAAATCCATTTCGCTTCAACTAGAGCCTTTTAATACTTTCTCCTGTTCATTATGTAGAAATCTTGTTAATCTCACTAGAACCATTAAAAGAAAACAAACAAAAAAATAAATAAATAAATAATATAAAATAAAAATAAAAAATCCGTGTGTCTTCAAGCAGAACAATTTGTAAAGCAGTGAAGGTGCCGCCGTAGTGTTTCGGAGAACGGTCCTCTATCTCCCATTTTCTATAGAATGCTTCAATCAGGCTTGTTGTGGTCGTTGTTGTTGTGGTTGTTGTTGTGGTTGCTGTTGTTGTGGTTGCTGTTGTTGTGGTTGCTGTTGTTGTGGTTGCTGTTGTTGTGGTGGTTGTTGTTGTGGTTGTTGTTGTGGTTGCTGTTGTTGTGGTTGCTGTTGTTGTGGTCGTTGTTGTGGTTATTGTTGTTGTGGTTGCTGTTGTTGTGGTTGTTGTTGTTGTGGTTGTTGTTGTGGTTGCTGCTGTTGTGGTTGCTGTTGTTGTTGTTGTGGTTGTTGTGGTTGCTGTTGTGATTGTTGTTGTGGTTGCTATTGTTGTGGTTGCTGGTGTTGTGGTTGTTGTTGTGGTTGCTGTTGTTGTGATTGTTGTTGTGGTTGCTATAGTTGTGGTTGCTGGTGTTGTGGTTGTTGTTGTGGTTGCTGCTGTTGTGGTTGCTGTTGTTGTGGTTGCTGTTGTTGTGGTTGTTGTTGTTGTGGTTGCTGTTGTGGTTGCTGGTGTTGTGGTTGTTGTTGTGGTTGCTGTTGTTGTGGTTGTTCTTGTGGTTGCTATTGTTGTGGTTGCTGGTGTTGTGGTTGTTGTTGTGGTTGCTGCTGTTGTGGTTGCTGTTGTTGTGGTTGCTGTTGTTGTGGTTGCTGTTGTTGTTGTTCACCCAGTCACACCACACCAGCACCACCAGCACCAGGCCTTGTGTTGTGGAGTGTGCCGCTGCCGTTGCTGTTCACCCAGTCACACCACCACACCAGCACACCACCACACCAGCACCACCAGCACCAGGCCTTGTGTTGTGGAGTGTGCCGCTGCCGTTGTTGTTCACCCAGCACACCACCACACCACCACACCAGCACCAGGCCTTGTGTTGTGGAGTGTGCCGCTGCCGTTGTTGTTCACCAAGTCACACCAGCACACCACCACACCACCACACCAGCACCAGGCCTTGTGTTGTGGAGTGTGCCGCTGCCGTTGTTGTTCACCCAGCACACCACCACACCACCACACCAGCACCAGGCCTTGTGTTGTGGAGTGTGCCGCTGCCGTTGTTGTTCACCCAGTCACACCACCACACCACCACACCAGCCCTTGTGTTGTGGAGTGTGCCGCTGCCGTTGTTGTTCACCCAGTCACACCAGCACACCACCACACCACCACACCAGCACCAGGCCTTGTGTTGTGGAGTGTGCCGCTGCCGTTGTTGTTCACCCAGTCACACACACCACCACACCACCACACCAGCCCTTGTGTTGTGGAGTGTGCCGCTGCCGTTGTTGTTCACCAAGTCACACCAGCACACCACCACACCACCACACCAGCACCAGGCCTTGTGTTGTGGAGTGTGCCGCTGCCGTTGTTGTTCACCCAGTCACACCACCACACCACCACACCAGCACACCAGCACCAGGCCTTGTGTTGTGGAGTGTGCCGCTGTCGTTGCTGTACAATGGACGCGGCGTGATCGTTTCCTTGGTATTTCCGTCAGTAACTCTTACCATTCGATTTTTTGGATTTTTTTATTATGTGATTTTATTTATTTATTTTTTTTTATGTAAACTCTGATTTATTTGTTATTATTATTATTTTTTTTTTTAGGATTTTAAAGTTTTGACGTGAATTTTGAGAGAGAGAGAGAGAGAGAGAGAGAGAGAGAGAGAGAGAGAGAGAGAGAGAGAGAGAATTGAAGGATTAATAAACGATAAAAGGAAATAAAGGAAAAGTGAAAGCAACTTAGAAAAAAAAAAAGTTAAGTTTCTCGTTTTTTATTGCAAGGGAAAGCAAACATTGATAAAATAAATAGAAACAAAATAGCTTTTTTTTTTTTAAATTTTAATTTGTATTTATTTACATACGTATTTTTTTACGGAAACGAACACACACACACACACACACACACACACACACACACACACACACACACACACACACACACAGATAATAATTAATCTGACTATCTTTGAACAGAAAATAAATTAAAGTATAAAAAAATAATTATAATAAACATCTTGCATACAATATTGGACACAACAGTTATACCACTTAACGCTACTTCATAAACCCTTTGCTCTCACCATGACTACTTTTCAAGGCCACAGAGATGATTGGCCAGCTTCTCAAGAGTGTTTCTCCTGTTCATAATGTAGAAATCTAATCTAATGTCACTAGAACCATTAAAAAACACTTATAAACTCGTGTCACTTCAACCTAGAGCCTTTTAAGACTATTTTATGTAGTTGATAACTTAGAAATGTTATTAATCTGTCACTAGAGCCGTAAAAATATCTTTAAAACTCGTGTCACTTCAACTAGAGCCTTTTAAGAGTTGTTTCTGTTAATAATGTAGAAATCTTGGAAATCTGTCACTAGAACCATAAAAAAAAAAAAAAAAACATCCTTAAAAACCCGCTTCACTTCAACTAGAGCCTTTTAAGAGTGTTTCTCCTGTTAATAATTTAGAAATCTTCCTTATCTGCCACCAGACCCATAAAAACACCCTTAAAAACCCGCCTCACTTACAACCAGAGCCTTTGGAAAGTAGTGGAGGTGCAGCCAGCAGTGTTGCAGAGTGCGGTCCTCGACTCACATGAAGTAACACAATTGTTGAGCGTGGTGATGTTAAAAAACTGATTATAACTATTAATTGAATGTTTACAAATTTATTCCTCCGGTTTCAGAGAAAGAGCAAGTGGAGGAGGAGGAGGAGGAAGAGGAAGAGGAAGGGTAGAAGAGGATGAGGATAAAGTCACAACAGAAACAGAAGAAGAGAGAAGGAAACGAGAACATTAACAGAAAGAAGAGGAAGAACAGAAGGAAGGAGAGAGAAGAAATTAAAACAAAAGAAGAGAGAGAGAGAGAGAGAGAGAGAAATTTTTTTTTGGTGTGTGTGTGTGTGTGTGTGTGTGTGTGTGTGTGTGTGTGTGTGTGTGTGTGTGTGTGTGTGTGTGTGTGTGTTTAGCCAGTTCTGGTTTACGGGAGGGAGTAATCTCACAGTATGCTGTCTCTGTATCTATCCAGTTTGGTCTTACAAGCAAGGACAGTTACAGCATTGACAACGTGTTCACTGAGTTCCTTCCATTTGTTCACACTTCTGTGAGGAAAACTATACTTCTTGATGTCTCTTCTACAGTTAACTTTTTCAACTTCTTACTGTGCCCCCTTGTACTCTGTGTGTCTAAAGTTATAAAACATCCTTTGTCCACATTTTCCATACCACTTATAGATGTTTATTAAAACCCCCCCCCCCCTCTCTCTCTCTCTCTCTCTCCGTCTCTCTCTCTCTCTCTCTCTCTCTCTCTCTCTCTCTCTCTCTCTCTCTCTCTCTCTCTCTCATTTTCAAGGGTAGGAATTTCCAACATAGGTCGACTTACTCAACTCCGGAGCCATCTTAATGACTGCTCCTTGTACTCTTTTCTAATTTCACAATATTCCTCGTTGTATGAGGAGACCACACCACTGCTGCATATTCCAGTCTTGGTCTTATCATAGAAATCAACAACTTTTTTATCATTCCTTCATCCAAATATGAGAATGCCATTCTTACTTTTTTTTCTAACAAATTCATCGTCTCTGGTAATTTTATCAATGTGTCTGTCCGGAGTCAAATTTTCAGTAACTGTTACTCCCAAATCCATTTCCTCTTTTGACTTCTTTAACTTGACACCTTCCATCTCATAATGATATTGTATTCTTTTTCTTACTTTTACCAAACTCCATTACTTTACATTTACTTAAATTGAATTCCATTTGCCAAGATTTACTCCATCTATTTATCTTATTTAAATCATCTTGCAGTACCATGCAGTCATTTACATTTCCTACCCTTCCCTTCTCATCAGCTTAGCATCATCCACAAATAACTTCATATAACTGTCTATTTCTTCATTTATGTTGTTCGCATATATTACAAACACTGTTGGTCCCAACACTGACCTCTGTGGGACACCACTAGTTACTTTCAGCCAAGATGAATTTTTGGTCTTGTATAACAGTTCTCATCTCTCTATCATCCAGATAATCCTCCATACACTCCAGCAGTCTTCCTCCAATTTTTCCATAATTTCTTATCTTCCATAGCAATCTTTGGTGAGGTACATTGTCAAACACTTTCTTCAAGTGTAAGTAGACACCATCCACCCATCCGTCTCTCTCCTGCACAATATCAACTATCCTTGAATAAAAGGACAATAAATTCACGGAGCATGGTCTTTCCCTCCTAAATCCAAATTGACAATTTACCAAAACTTTATCTCACCAATTTACCAAAACTTTATCTCACCAAAACTTTATCTCTTTCCAAGTGTTCCATCCATCTTTCCTTTATTGTTCTTTCACAGTTTTCCTGCAACACTAGTCAAGGACACTGGTTTGTAATTTAGTGGAGTTTCCCTTATTTTCCTCCTTTATATATTGGTGTAATATTTGCTCTCTTCCAATCTTTTGGTACTCTTCCCTGCGTGTGTG
This sequence comes from Scylla paramamosain, assembly GCF_035594125.1. Taxonomy (NCBI): domain Eukaryota; kingdom Metazoa; phylum Arthropoda; class Malacostraca; order Decapoda; family Portunidae; genus Scylla; species Scylla paramamosain. The sequence continues at coordinate 3,501,354 of NC_087199.1, forward strand.
TGTGTGTGTGGGGGGGGGGAGGAGAATGGCTCCACCAGAGCAGACTGGCTCCAGGCCGTGGCAGCAGTGGAGGTAAGGCGCGGACGTGTTTCAGAAGACTAGCCGCAGAGATGCTGACTGGCGGACGCTGAGCCACCTGCACAGGGGGTGCTGGAGGCATGCGAAAGTTACGTCCCTCCGCCGTGGTGACCCAGTGGTGACCCAGTGGTGACCCAGTGGTGGGCTTGCATCAACCTCAGCCACAGCCCAGTGACCACCTGCAGTGTGAAGCGCTGTGTTGGTGCTGTGGTGCTGTGAAGGGCGTCATCTGGGACATCAGGCCCTGACTGCTGTGCCTGTCAAAACACACACAGCAAATAAAAAAACAATGAAGTAGTCAATCAGTAACAACAAACAACACCAGCAAAGGGGAATGTACTCTGGCACCCACTGCTTCCCTCCCCTCTTCCCCTCACCCCGGGACTGCTCTCCTCTCTCCTGTAACACCTACTACTACTGCTACTACTAAAACCAACTACTACTATTAAAAACCAACTTTTACTACTAAAACCAACTATTATTACTAAAAACCAACTACTACTACTACTACTACTACTACTACTACAACAACAACAACTACTAAAAACCAACTACTACTACTACTAAACACCAACTACTACTACTACTACAGCTACTACTAAAACTACAGCTACTACAACTACTACCCACTACTACTACTACTGGTACTGGTGCCCGCCCTGCTTACGAGAGCACACCACCACCACCACCACACCGCATGCCCCCTCCCCCCCCCCCCTCCAGTGAGCCTGCAAGAGTTTTAAGTTAAGATTCCCCCACTTAGTAATTAAAATTGACCTTCGACTTATATTTATTTATTTTTATTTATTTGTTTGTTTGTTTTAGGAGTTAACTACGTGTGTGTCTTTTTAAGGGTTTTTTTTTCGTTTTATTTTTTTTTTCTTCATTAAAAAAATATTAGTCTTGTTTCCCCTTCGTGTTTTTTTTTTCATTTATTTTACGTTATTTTCTTTCAGCCTCGTTTTTTTTCATTTTCATTTTTTTTCTTAGTCTTATTTTCTTGATTTTATTTTTTCGCCTTTTTTCTGAACTTGTATATTTTTTTATCGTTCATATCTTTATTTATTTT
>NC_087199.1:3507500-3512500 GCF_035594125.1 Scylla paramamosain
CCTCCTCCTCCTCCTCTTCCTGTTCTTACAACGCAATGTGACTGATGGGAGGAGGAGGAGGAGGGAGAAGGATATGAACCAGGAAGAGGAGGAGGAGGAGGAGGAGGAGGGGGAAGAATTTAAGGAGTGGAAGAACAGCTACGGAAATGTCGCAAAGGAGGAAGAAAAGGAAAGGAGACGTAAAAAGGAAAGGAAGAAGAAATAAAGAAAGGAAGAAGAAAAAGACGTAATAAGAAAATAAAGAAAAGGAAATGAATGAAAAGATGATTTAGGAGAGGCAAAACAGCAACAAGGAGAAAAATAAGATGAAGAGGAAGAAAGAATGATAGAAGGAGGAGGAAGAGGAAGACGAGGAGGAAGAAGAAGAAGAAGAGGTTCAATGGCCCTGCATAACGGCATCCTCCTCCTCCTCCTCCTCCTCTTCCCCCCACACGCACTCCTCCTCTTATGAGCAGAATGAGGAGCTACTAAGAGAGAGAGAGAGAGAGAGAGAGAGAGAGAGAGAGTTGACTACTACTACACACACACACACACACACACACACACACACACACTCTCTCTCTCTCTCTCTCTCTCTCTCTCTCTCTCTCTCTCTCTCCCAGTGTGTGTGTGTGTGTGTGTGTGTGTGTGTGTGTGCGCACGCGCGCACTTGCAGGAATGAACAGGTTGCAACAGGAGGAGGGGGAGAGAGGGAGGGAGGAAAGGAAGGAAAACACACACACACACACACACACACACACACACACACACACAGAGAGAGAGAGAGAGAGAGAGAGAGAGAGAGAGAGAGAGAGAGAGAGAGAGAGAGAGAGAGACGTGACAGGAAAGGTGTTGAGTGTGAGAAAGTCAACACACACATACAAAGAACACTCTCTCTCTCTCTCTCTCTCTCTCTCTCTCTCTCTCTCTCTCTCTCTCTCTCTCTCTCAATACGAGCATTTAGCGTGATTATGACAGCGAGAGAGAGAGAGAGAGAGAGAGAGAGAGAGAGAGAGAGAGAGAGAGAGAGAGAGAGAGAAACAGGTGCATATAGTATCTCTCTCTCTCTCTCTCTCTCTCTCTCTCTCTCTCTCTCTCTCTCTCTCTCTCTCTCTCTCTCTCTCTCTCTCTCTCTCTCAATATTTAGCTTGAGGGGAGAGGAGGAGGGAAGAATGGGAGATACTCGTAAGAGAGAGAGAGAGAGAGAGAGAGAGAGAGAGAGAGAGAGAGAGAGAGAGAGAGATCCTTTGAGTCATAATATGCATGTCGAAATTCTCTCTCTCTCTCTCTCTCTCTCTCTCTCTCTCTCTCTCTCTCTCTCTCTCTCTCTCTCTCTCTCTCTCTCTTTCTACGGAAATACCTGGAAAAGTTAGGCGGAAATGAGAGAGAGAGAGAGAGAGAGAGAGAGAGAGAGAGAGAGAGAGAGAGAGAGAGGTCAGTGTTCTCCCTCTCTCTCTCTCTCTCTCTCTCTCTCTCTCTCTCTCTCTCTCTCTCTCAGGAAAAGTTAGGCGGAAAGAGAGAGAGAGAGGTCAGTGTTCCCCCGCGCTCTCTCTCTCTCTCTCTCTCTCTCTCTCTCTCTCTCTCTCTCTCTCTCTCTCTCTCTCAGGAAAAGTTAGGCGGAAATAGAGAGAGAGAGAGAGAGAGAGAGAGAGAGAGAGAGAGAGAGAGAGAGAGAGAGGTCAGTGTTCTCCGCTCTCTCTCTCTCTCTCTCTCTCTCTCTCTCTCTCTCTCTCTCTCAGAGGTCACACGCGCCGTTAAGGTCAAGAGAGAGGAAGAGGTGACCCTTCCTCTTCCTCCTCCTCCTCCTCCTTCTCCTCCTATGTACTCCTCCTCCTCCTCCTCCTCCTCCTCCTATGTACTCCTCTTTCTCCACCTCATCCTCCTCCTCTTATTTTTTCTTATTATTATTGTTTTGTTTTCTTCCTCCTCTCCTTTCCCTTTCTTTTTCCTCTTCCTCCTCCTCCTCCTCCTCTTCCTCCTCCTCCTTCCTTCCTTCCTTCCTTCCTTCTTCCTCTTCTTCTTCCTCCTCAGTTTTATTTTAATTTCCCTTTATCCTTCTTTCTCTTTTTGTTCCTCTCCATCTTTCGTTCTTCTATTCCTCCTCCTCCTCCTCCTCCTCCTCCTCCTCCTCCTCCTCCTCCTCCTCCTGCACCTCCTTCTAAATTCTAGTTAGAAGTAGTTACCAAACAGCCTTGTAAGGACCAGAGGGTCTGTTGCTGTTTGGGTTTTCTTTCTATTCCTCCTCCTCCTCCTCCTCCTCCTCCTCCTTTTTCCTTGCTGTCTCTCCCTCATATTCCCTCTATTAAAAAAAAAAAAAATAAAGTACGATAATTTCAACAAAGGAACGAAAGCAAAACATAAACATTGGTAATCTTTAAAATACAAATAAAAACACTCAGACACATCGAAGCAACACACACACACACACACACACAAAAAAAAAAAAAAAAAAAAATCAGACACGAAAACACACAGGCACAGACACACATGACAACAACAAAAAAAAAACACACATGAAAATACGCGGGATGATTGAAAAATTCTTGGCTTAAAGTACAAGAATTTACTTTTTGTCTCTGATACATTTATTTTTCAATGTGGTCCCTTGCAAGTTTCCACACTTTTTCAACATTCGTGGAGCTTACGGATCCCTCTTCGTAGTAACTTGAGTCTTGGTCCTCCAAATACACCTCTACGGCAACCATAACGTCATTATCAGTGGCGAAATGTTGACCGCTGAGCTCTTTTTTCATCTTGGGGAATAGATAATGGTGTGAGGGAGCCAAGGCAGGTGAACAGGGCGGATGTTCAACGAGCTGGAAGCCGCAGTCATGAAGGCAGCAAGAGACGCAGCGGATTTGTGTCCAGGCACTTTGTCCCGATGGAAATGCACCAGCAATGACTGCTTTCCACGCTGATTCTCCTTAAGTTTCTCTCGCAGCTGTCTTAAGAGGTTGGCGTAGTACGGTTCAGTAATAGATTGACCCTTTGTCAGATAATCGACCAATAGCACGCCCTCAGAATCACCCCAGAAAATGGAAGCCATCACCTTCCCTGCAGAGGTCACTGGCCTGGCCCTCTTTGGAGCTGGAGATCCACGGTGCTTCCATTGTTTTGATTGTTCTTTCGACTCAGGCTGGAAATAGTGAACCCAAGTCTCAGCCATGGTCACAAATCGCTGGAGAAATCTTGCTGGGTCCGCATCAAAATGGCAAGATTCTTCCTTGACATGTTGCACGGCAGCCGCTTCTGATCAGGTCCAAGAAGTTCTGGGAGCCATCGATGTGAGGCTTTCGTCATTTCACGATGGTTGTGGATAATTGCATGAACACGTTCCCGGGAGATGGCCAGCTCTGTCGCAATGTAAGGTCCAGCTTAACGCCGATCTGTGAGCAACACGTCATGGATTTTGCCGGTAATTTCTCGAGTGGTGACAGTGGCAGGCCTTCCTTGACGAGGCTCATCTTCCAGGCCGTCCCTGCCCCGTTATGAAATCAACTGCACATTTTTTAACCACGCTGTATGAAGGAGCACTGTCTTGTAGAGAAGCCGCCATGTCCTCGTGAATTTCCTTTTGAGTTAAGCCCTCGATGTGGAGGCGCTGAAAGACTGCCCGTTCACCAATTTTGTCCGTTTTCTCTACAATTGCTTACTGTTCCTAAATCAATTATTTGCAAAAAGAAAGATAAATTACGTTAGACGCTTGAAAATTCTTATAGAGGATTATAAAAGAATATATTTTGTGTGGAAAATGCTAAAAGTCTATTTCATGCCCTTGTTCCTTAGGCCATTAATTGTTTTTCGCATACCAAAACACGACAAACACACGACAAAAACCCGACAAAAAAAAAAAACACACGGAAACACACAAAAGTACAAAAATACACCAAGCCACACAGACACACCAAAACACACACACACAAAAAGAAAAGCATACCAAAATTAAAGAAACCCCCAAAAAATGTCAATCCCCCCAAAAATAAAGAAGAAAAAAAAAAAACGAATCGCCCTACTTAAAAATACATCCCTCCCCAAAAAACATCTTAAAACAAACCTAAGACACCAATTCCTAAAAAAAAATCCCAAAAAATAAAAACACCACTTCCTAAAAAAAAACAATAAAAACACCAATTCCTAAAAAAAACAATAAAAACACCAATTCCTAAAAGAAACAATAAAAACACCAATTCCTAAAAAAAATAAAACACCACTTCCTAAAAAAAAAAATAAAAACACCAATTCCTAAAAGAAACAATAAAAACACCAATTCCTAAAAAAAACACCACTTCCTAAAAAAAATAAATAAAAACACCAATTCCTAAAAGAAACAATAAAAACACCAATTCCAAAAAAAAAAACAATAAAAACAACAATTCCTAAAAAAAACAATAAAAACACCAATTCCTAAAAAAAACAATAAAAACACCAATTCCTAAAAAAAACAATAAAAACACCAATTCCTAAAAAAAACAATAAAAACACCAATTCCTAAAAAAAACAATAAAAACACAAATTCCTAAAAAACACCAATTCCTAAAAAAAAACAATAAAAACAACAATTCCTAAAAAAATAATAAAACCAATTCCTAAAAAAAAACAATAAAAACCAATTCCTAAAAAAATCCTAAAAAAACAATTCCTAAAAAAACAATAAAAACACCAATTCCTAAAAAAATCCTAAAAACACCAATTCCTAAAAAAACAATAAAAACACCAATTCCTAAAAAAAACAATAAAAACACCAATTCCTAAAAAAAACAATAAAAACACCAATTCCTAAAAAACAATAAAAACACCAATTCCTATAAAAAAAAACAATAAAAACACCAATTCCTAAAAAAAAAACAATAAAAACACCAATTCCTAAAAAAACAATAAAAACACCAATTCCTATAAAAAAAAACAATAAAAACACCAATTCCTAAAAAATTCCTAAAAAAACAATTCCTAAAAAAACAATAAAAACACCAATTCCTAAAAAATTCCTAAAAAAACAATTCCTAAAAAACAATAAAAACACC
>NC_087199.1:3525000-3532500 GCF_035594125.1 Scylla paramamosain
GAGGAGGAGGAGGAGGAGGACGAGGAGGAGGAGGAGTCGAGATCAGGGACGTCTTTGGGATGTATGGATGATGTATGGGTGATGTGTTTACGCGCGCACGCACACACGCACAGTCAACACACATCCATGAGAAAAAAAAAAAAAAAAAAAAAAGAAAAAAAGAAAAAAAAATCAAAAGGAGAAGAATTAATAATGACAATAATAATAATGATGATAGTAATAGTAGCAGTAGTAGTAGTAACAACACCAATAATAATAATAATAATAATAATAATAATAATAATAATAATAATAATAATAATAATAATAATGACAATAATAATAAATACAGTTTCAAACACTAACTAACAACTAAAGTAATCCACTAATTGAATATTTACACAAGAAAATAATAATAATAATAAAAAAAACACAATATCAAACTAAGAAAAAATATATTCGTATTAATTTCACTCAAAAACAAACAAACAAACAAACATACATATGAGATCAGAATTCTTTGTCACCCCTTCGTAAACAGACAGACAGACAGACAGACAAAGCAATTCAAAGGGAGTCTGGCGGGGTTACACATAACTTTCTAAAGAGGTGTTTGTTTGGGGAGGGATTGTTGGGGCAGTGAGATCCTTGGGGGGAGGGGGTAGGGCGATTAAATGTGTTCTGATGTATAATTGGGGTGTTTAAAACTGTTTTGGTGTATATTCGGTGTGTTTAAGGGTGTTTTGGTGTATTTTGGGTTTACTTGGGGTGTTTTGGGAGGGGCAGTGAGATCCTGGGAGGGGGGCGGATGCTCTGTTGGGGGCGGGGTTAGGAGGACGGGGAGGGGGACGGGGAGGGCGGCGAAGAGCGAGACTTCTTCAGCAAATCTGGCGGCGCTTCCTTCGTTGTCTTCGGTAAGGTGGAGCCACGTCGCCTAATCTTCATGTACGCTGCGTGGGAGAAACAAAAAGTGATATTAGTTACACAGAAACAGCCACAACAGACCTTGCGCTCCTCACGAGTCAACCTGACCTAGGATTAATAAGGTGGTCGTAGAAGAGGACAGTAATCAGAAGGCTCTCTCCCCACCCTCCACTTCCTCCGGCATAAGCACAAGTACAAGAAACAGGTCGGAAATGAATACCTTAAGGGGTCAGACAATGAAAAACCTGAAGGAAATTTTATAGGAAAGAATGAAAACTGATTAAATGAAGAGCCCCCATTTCCAGGAGGCAAGGAGTTTTAATCTCTAACAAACGAACGGTGCCAGCCGCGGAGTGGAGGCAAACACTTGTCAACACGGCATTTAAAAGTGTGTATGGTGTTGCAGCCTGTCACGTCTCCAGGAAGACCATTACATATTAACTGCACGGTGGAAAATATTTTTTTGATTTATGAGAGTTGAAGGATTTCCCAACAATTTTGCAACCATTTCCTCGCGTGTAATGGAAAAAATCCAAATATTGAAAAATACATGTTTGAAAAATCTATAGTTATGCGTACATAAGCTAAAATTGAGGTAAGAGAGAGAGAGAGAGAGAGAGAGAGAGAGAGAGAGAGAGAGAGAGAGAGAGAGAGAGAGAGAGAGAGAGAGAGAGAGAGTGCTGAACAGAATAGTGACGAATGATTAACAATACTGGTAAACTCTTGCATTAGGGAGGTGGACAGAATAAGTTTGTGAGGGAGTAGCGCGTCTCATGAGGCTGGGGGTTGGGGGGAGGAGGATTATGAAGGAAGAACAACCAGCAGCAGCAGACCTACTGGCCCTTACTTGGCTGTTTGTCGATTACTCTATCTGAACGAATGGTAAAGAAAAAGGATAATAAAGGTGAAGGCTCCTCCCCACCCACCACTCCCTCCAGCCTTGACTCGCTGGAAATAAAAAAAAAATAAAAAAATAAAATAAAATAAAATAAAATAAAATAAAAATAAAAATAAATAAAAAAATAAAAAAATACAAGGAAAAATTGTATGGAAATTTTGACGAAGACTAAAAAATAAAACATCACTATCACTACAACTAAAAATGGTGGGAAAGAGTCAACTACCACAGCTGGACCGAACAGGTGAATGAGGGACTCGATTCCCTGCTTACCCGAGGATCAGGAGATCGCAGCAAGACACATCACCAGCCGGACGGCACTGCCAGCCAACCCCCGCACCACGCTGTCTAAAGTCTAAACTACGTGAGGTGGGCACCTGGAGCACAAATCTACTTTCGCAAACCAAACTTCTAGGACAACGGACAGTGTCTTAGCTGCGGATTACTGTCTAAATACTTGGCCAATCTATTCTTGAAGGCTGTAACTGTTTCTCAATCAACGTCACTACGGGGGAGAGAGTTCTAAACATTAACAACGTGATTAAAAAAGAAACGTTTTGCTTAATTTGACAAGAATCTTTTGCCAATTGTTTTGAAACTGGTCCGCCTTCTTGTTACATTTGACTGGTCGACTGTAAAATAATCATGTGCATTAATGTTGATGCATCCTTTGAATATTTTAAAAACTTCAATCAGATCACCTCGCACTCTATCTTTTGAGATTAAAGAGATTAAGTCCCTTGTTTTTCTTCCTATGTTCTGTTTCTCAGCCTCGGAATAATTTTTGTTACTTTATGTTGTACTCTCAAGATTTTCCATGTCTTCTGTAATATAGGGACCAAAACTGTATTTAAGATGGGGTCTGACCAACGAATTATTGTTTTAATATTCCTTTTTCTGATTTTTATTTACGAAAAGATGTCCAATAAATCCTACCAGTTTGTCAGCTGTCATGCCCACCTGCTAACACTGCTGACCGGGCTTTAAATCGCTCGTTATTTACACTCCGAGATCTTTTTCTTTACTTACTGCGGAAAGCTGTCAGCCATTTATTAAACACAGGAGTTGACTGTTGTTACTTCCGATGTGCAATACTTTACATTTGTCGATGATGAACTTCATTTGCCATTTACTGGCCCAGCAAGTCAATCGATCTAAGTCTGACTGAAGTATTTCTGTCTCGTCCCGTAGTTGCTTTACAAACAATTTTCGTATCATAGAGAAATTTTGATACTTTGCACGTGAGTCCCTTGTCAACGTCATTTGCACATATTAAGAACAGAACAGGACCAAGCACAGATCCCCGGGGTACACCACTTTTTACATCAAGCCAACTGGACGAAAAAACGTTTACAACCACTCTCGATTTCTGGTCAGAGGCAGTCTTTTAACCAACTGTGAATACTGCTGGGGATACTGTGTGGCAATACTTGACTCAGTAAACATTTATGAGGAACTTTATCAAACGCTTTCTGGAAATCTAGGTATACTAAGTCTACTGCTCTACTCTCATCGTAAACATCAAAAATACAATGAAAGAAGGCAAGTTAGTCAAGCACAAGCATTTATTACAAAAACCATGTTGCAAGTCATTCATTGTATTAATATCTTCCAAAAATTTGATGATGTTGTCACGAATGATTGTCTCCATTAATTTACATACAACCAATGTCAGGCTAAGTGGTCGATAGTTGGCTGGTTGTGTCTTTTTGAGAATTGTGGAGTTACATTTGCATTTCCTATCGGATGGAACTTTGCCAACTGTTAAAGATTTATTAAACAAAACTGTGAGCGGTTTACTGGTCTGATGTTTGGTCTCTTTCAAAATTCTAGGCGAAATTTTGTCTGTGCCCCAAGCTTAAACGTTCATTTTATCAACAGCTTGCATAACATCGCTTTCTGTTATGAGAATGCCATCTATCAAATTGTGAGTCCTGTTTTCTGGTGGATGAACTGATAGGCAGTTTTCTTCAGTGAATATTGATCCGAAGAATCTGTTTAATGTTGCTATTTCGCGTTCATTTGTATGACTACCAGTTTCAGCAGCAACTGGACCAATACAGCATATGAAGGCCGTTTTGTTATTAATATATCTGTAAAATTCTTTGGTACTGGACTTAAATGCTTCCACATATTCTTCAAGGTTTTTCTTGCTTCGCTTAATTAATTTCTTGCTTTCACGTCGGATTCTGTCAAGTTTTAATTGATCTGGTTGGTTCTTGGCTGACTCATACTTAGAGCATGTGTGGTTCTTTTGACAAAGCCTTTCTTTGATCTTGTCATCCCAACACTTAAGTTTGTTTCATCACAGATCGTCTGTTTCGAAATGGAACGCATTATTTAATTCAGTAGTGAAGGCCTCCCACGATTTATTAATATTTGTTTGCAACATAGTTTCGGTCCAGTGAGCGTTGTTTGAAAGTGAAAGAGTCTAGTGAAGTTCGCAATCTGGTAGTCCAGTACCTTTTCCTTAGTGTCTTTTGCTGGACTTGCTTTAATTACAATACTGAATGAGATTATACGATGATCGCTGCTACTGAATGCTGAGCCACCATTAACATTATTAACTAGATTTTCTGCAGTTGATAAAACAAGATCTAAAATATTATTATCATGTGTCGGTTCAACATGCTGATACAGATCACTCCAGCACATCAGAATACAACTCACGCCCTGTATGCGAGGTAAGTTATCGCCCCATCTCGCTGCCGGCAAGCTGAAGTGTCCCACAGTAAGTCCCGTGATGAATACGTGTTTCAAGGGCAAATTCAGATAAGTCATGGTCGCTGCCTGCAGACTGGCCTGAGGCTCTATAAATTAAGCCGATTTTTACTTTACTAGATATATATATATATATATATATATATATGTATTTTTTTATTTTTTTATTTCAAGAAAGACTGTCTACGCTACTGACCATCTCTGTTTTCACCAAAGTTGGGTGGAGAGAATTCTGAAAGTATAAGGTGAGTCCTGCACCGATCTGTTCTCTCTTTCGTAACTGAAAATTGTATAAGCCGGTAAATTATATCCCGCAATGAATCCTTATTTAATGCATCAAGTAACTCCAATCACATGATATTTTTCCATCGCTGTGAGGACTTCGAGGTCTTCAAATCTGTTGCGGAGGCTGCGGCACCAACGTGACAAGCTTTTCTGTTCCCTGCGTCGAGGGTCGATCTAACTGGTTGGTTCCTCAAGGCGGGGCTGCTGGAGTTACCTGTGTACCGTTTTTTTTTATATGACGTCAGAAACCTGGTGGCAGAGCAGCCTTCCCAAGCGTGCTGCCCCTACGGGATTCAAACGGACACCATCTTCTCAGTAGAGGTGAATGTCAAAATAGCATTGGTTCCATAAATTGAAGAAATGAACGCTTCCCTCAGCAGACACAAAGGCATGAGCCCCTCAGCACACACACTGGCTTGAGTCGGCTGTTGGTGCTGAAGGCCTTGTTATAAAATTTCCTCTCCCCCCTGACCCTTGGTAGAATTCCAGACATGACAGTATTGGAACCATTCATCTTTTGAAATGCTTCATCATAGGACGGCACTCCTCAACCACTTGCTCGGACCGCGATAAAGAGGAGGAGGAGGAGGAGGAGGAGGAGGAGGAGGAGGAGGAGGAGGAGGAGGAGGAGGAGGAGGAGGAGGAGGAGGTAAACAGCATGAAAGTGGCGGTAAATGATAGCAAGATACAATTGTTTAGCATAATTCAGTCTCTCTCTCACACACACACACACACACACACACACACACAGTCATTTAATTCTCTCTCTCTCTCTCTCTCTCTCTCTCTCTCTCTCTCTCTCTCTCTCTAAGGATGTCTTCTATAACGAGAGAGAGAGAGAGAGAGAGAGAGAGAGAGAGAGAGAGAGAGAGAGAGAGAGAGAGAGAGAGAGAGAGAGAGAGAGAGAGAGCTATATGGACCCTCTCCCTCCTCTCCCACTCTCCCTCTCGTAACTTGGGGTAGCAGGTGCAGACGAGTCTCTCAACAAAACACAACCACTACCAACAGATTCTCTCTCTCTCTCTCTCTCTCTCTCTCTCTCTCTCTCTCTCTCTCTCTCTCTCTCCCCTCATCCTCCCAGAGAGAGAGAGAGAGAGAGAGAGAGAGAGAGAGAGAGAGAGAGAGAGAGAGAGAGAGAGAGAGAGAGAGAGAGAGAGAGAGAGAGAGAGAGAGATACACAGCTGGGGGCGATAATTACAAGGAGGAGGAGGAGGAGGAGGAGGAGGAGGAGGAGGAGGAGGAGGAGGAGGAGGAGGAGGAGGAGGAGGAGGAGGAGGAGGAGGAGGAGGAGGAGAGGTAGTCTTTCAAAGGTCATTTTTGGGTCAAAGAAAAGGTCATTCTCTCTCTCTCTCTCTCTCTCTCTCTCTCTCTCTCTCTCTCTCTCTCTCTCTCTCTCTGACTGAGAAAAGGAAATAGGAGAAAGATGAAAAGAAGAGAAGAGGAGGAATAAACAGTAAATACAAAGGAGGACGAGGAGGAGGAGGAGGAGGAGGAGGAGGAGGAGGAGGAAGGCAGAAAATTAGATGTTTTACTTTTGCCTGTGGAGAGAGAGAGAGAGAGAGAGAGAGAGAGAGAGAGAGAGAGAGAGAGAGAGAGAGAGAGAGAGAGAGAGAGAGAGAGAGAGAGAGAGAATAAAAGCACAAGCAAATTGATACAGCTCTCTCTCTCTCTCTCTCTCTCTCTCTCTCTCTCAAAACAGAATGTGTGTGTGTGTGTGTGTGTGTGTGTGTGTGTGTGTGTGTGTGTGTGTGTGTGTGTGTGTGTGTGTGTGTGTGTGTGTGTGTGTGTGTGTGTGTGTTTCAAGTGGTAGGTAACATGAGTGTGTGTGTGTGTGTGTGTGTGTGTGTGTGTGTGTGTGTGTGTGTGTGTGTGTGTGTGTGTGTGTGTGTGTGTGTGTGTGATTTATGACAACACAGAAAACACACACACACACACACACACACACACACTTAGCACACAGTGAGTGAGTGAGTGAGTGAGTGAGTGAGTGAGTGAGTGAGTGTGTGTGTGTGTGTGTGTGTGTGTGTGTGTGTGTGTGTGTGTGTGTGTGTGTGTGTGTGTGTGTGTGTGTGTGTGTGTTTGACCCTTGCCCCTCCCCCTCTCTCTCTCAGGTAATTTTCTCGACATTGCACTAATTACGTCAGAGAGAGAGAGAGAGAGAGAGAGAGAGAGAGAGAGAGAGAGAGAGAGAGAGAGAGAGAGAGAGAGAGAGAGAGAGAGAGAGAGAGAGAGAGAGAGAGAGCCTTGACCTTAGCGCATCTACAAGACCTTCCTGACCTTATGAGAAAGAGGAAGAGGAGGAGGAGGAGGAGGAGGAGGAGGAGGAGGAGGAGGAGGAGGAGGAGGAGGAGGAGGAGGAGGAGGAGGAGGAGATAATAAGTGATCTTCCAACCTCTATTTCCTTCTCCCTTCGCCCCCCTTTCTCTCTCTCTCTCTCTCTCTCTCTCTCTCTCTCTCTCTCTCTCTCTCTCTCAAATACAAAGGAATTATTGAGAGAGAGAGAGAGAGAGAGAGAGAGAGAGAGAGAGAGAGAGAGAGAGAGAGAGAGAGAGAGAGAGAGAGAGAGAGAGAACAAGTAGTAGTAGTAGTAGTAGTAGTAGTAGTAGTAGTAGTAGTAGTAGTAGTAGTAGGAGGAGGAGGAGGAGGAGGAGGAGGAGGAGGAGGAGGAGGAGGAGGAGGAGGAGGAGGAGGAG
>NC_087199.1:3542500-3545000 GCF_035594125.1 Scylla paramamosain
TCCTCCTCCTCTCCTCCTCTTCCTCCTCCCTCTCCTTCTCTTCCTCCTCTTAGGCCTAATTTGCATATCTGTTAATTCACAGTCTGTCTTATTTCACGGAGGAGGAGGAGGAGGAGGAGGAGGAGGAGGAGGAAGAGGAGGAGGAGGAGGAGGAGGAGGAGGAGGAAACTGTCATTCTCTTCCTAAACACCTTTTTCTTTATTCTCTCTCTCTCTCTCTCTCTCTCTCTCTCTCTCTCTCTCTCTCTCTCTCTCTCTCTCTCTCTCTCTCTCTCTCTTCAGCACTAACGGGTTAGGTTAAGAAACATTCAGCAACATCTCCTCTACGCATCTTCACTACTTTCCAAAGGCTGTAGTTGAAGAGACTGGTTTTCAAGGGTGTTTTTTTACGGTTCTAGTGACAGATTAACATGATTTTCTACATTAATAAGAGGAGAAACACTCTTGAGAAGCTGGCTAGACATCTCTGTGGGTTGGAAAACAATCGTGCTGAGAGACAAGAGCGTTCATGAGCAAGAGTCTAAAAAAAAAAAAATGTGTTATATTGTCTTTTCAAAATCAGCAATTGTTTTATCTTGAAAATATTATTATTGTTATTGTTGTTGTTGTTGTTGTTGTTGTTGTTGTTGTTGTTAATATTACACACACACACACACACACACACACACTCTCTCTCTCTCTCTCTCTCTCTCTGATACCTTATATTTTTTTCTTCTCCCTCTCTTTGTCGTCTCCTGCTCCTCCATTCAGTATTTTGGCGATAACATTCATTACTGAAACTGATAAAGTCTTTAGCCCAAGAAAGTAAAGAGAACGTGCCTGATTATTCGAGGGCAGATTTCAGCAAACTAAGAAACATTTTGGCCAAGTGTGACTGGAATGCAATTTCAGAAAATACTAATATTAACGAAGCTTGGAAGACATTCACTTTTAAACTTAACAAAGCTCTTGAAGAATCGTTAACAGTAACTCGAAGTGGTGGAACAGTCACCAAAAATAATCTCTCAGCCAAAAAAGCTGACCAAAAGTAGTGAGGACAAATCAGAACACGATCAACCGCGGCGTCATTGTACAAACTTATAAGGGATACTAAGAAAAAAACATTGAACTTCACATTGCAAATTATGCAAATCAAATCCCAAAGAATTTTTCAGCTATAACAAAAAGAAAAAAAAAATTAACTTCTACAACTGGGCCTCTTGTCTTGAAAACTGGCCAACACACTGATGACGAAATCCTAAAGATTGAGCATCCAAACGACTACTTTGCATCAGTATTCACAAACGAGAAAAATTCTGAGTATCTACCACACACTCACACCCTAAATAACAACTTTTTGAACACGTGTACTTTCCAGGAGAATAAAACTTTACGTGCGATCAATAAAATTAAACAAAACACCAGGACCAGATAAAACTTTCCTCGCGAATATTGAAGGAGGGTTAAAATGAGCTTGCCAGGCCTCTATCCATATCACTCAACAAGTTGTTAAGCACACGACAAGTCCTTTGTGAATGGAAACTTGCAAATGTTACACCCATCTTTAAATAAAAAAAAATGACAAGTCTCAATCTCTAAATTACCGTTCCCTAAGCCTCATATCAGCAGTGGGTAAGCTCATGGAATCAATAATAAGAGATAAAACAGTAGAATTCCTGGAAAGTAATAATATTATAAAGGACACTCAACACAGTTTTATAAATAAACGCTCAGACCTAACGAATTTACTTGATTTCTTCCACGACGCATATATAATGTACGATAATGCCAGGCCAGTAGACGTGGTTTGTTTTGATTTCCAGTAAGCATTTTGTTAAAGTTCCCCATAAGCGCCTCATTTATAAAGTAAAAGTTCACGGCATATCAGGTGACCTCGCAGCGTAGATAGAGGGTTGATTCACAGACCACAAATAGTGAATAGTAATTAACGGTAAATCTTCAAGCTGGATAAGTGTAAGTAGTGGCGTTCCTCAAGGATCAGTCTTAGGACCGATACTCTTCATAATATATGTCAATGACACAGACAAAAGGGTCATAAGTAAATTGTCAAAATTCGCAGATGATGCTAAGGTTGCTAACGAGACTGACTCACCAAACCAACGTCAAATTTTTCAAAATGACGTAAAAACTCTCACTGAATGGTCTGAAAAGTGACTTATGAAATTTAAGTTTTGATAAATGCCATGAAGTAGACACTGAAAACAGCAAAACGCTAGAAAATTATGAGATGGGTAATACACCCATCAAAAGTGTGGCTTCTGAAAAAGATCTGCGAGTTTTGATGTTAACAAATGTTAAATCAAGCAAACATTGCACAAAAGTAATTAAAATTGCCAATAAATCAATAGGCTTCATAGGAAGATCTTTCTCTTTCAAATCTGAGAAAATAATCACGACTTTGTATAACTCACTTGTACGTCCTCATCTTGAATATAATGCACTATTTTGGTCACCTTGTTACAAAAAGGATATTGAGAAAGTAGAAAAACATACAACGTCGA
>NC_087199.1:3550000-3552500 GCF_035594125.1 Scylla paramamosain
GGGATGGTGGTGTTCCTCGTGACCCTGATGCTGAAGCGCTGCACCGCCATGAGCGGTGTGCTGCTCGACAGGAAGGGGAGCAAGAGGTCTGTGTGGGCGTAGGTGTCTTCTATTACGCCACATCACGCGGCCGCTGCCCATCTTGATGAGGTAGTCTCTCCTTCGCCCAACAGCCACGATGACACCCAGGCGATCCCAGAGGCCTGTCGTGTGATCTTGAACGTCGACGTGGCCACCGAGGTGCAGGAGAGGAAGAGTACGGGCGGACGCGTCGTGGCGAAGTTTCGCTTTCTTCCTCAGTCGCTCTGCCTTGGCGTCGCACTCATCAGCAGCGCGCTGCCACTGCTGAGCGTATGAGCGATGATGAGCCGGGACACAGGACCTCATAGGATGACCGAAGAGGACTTGTGCTGGTGATCGCCCTTCCGCCCTCGGAGTGTTGCGCAGTTCCAGCAACCCGCGAGCGAACGCATCCTCGTCCAGGTGTCCCTGCTGTGTGGTCGTGAGGATCAGCTTCTTCACGGACTTGACCGCTGCCTCGGCGTGACCATTGGAGCGTGGATAATGAGGTGAAGATACACGATGCTCCACCCCCCATCGAGCCAGGAAGCGCCGTACCGATGAAGAAGTGAACTGCGGTCCACCGTCAGTCCTCAGGAGAACAGGCACGCCCGTGTCGGCGAACACACCCCGAAGGACACGAACGAGCTGATCAGCCGATGCTGGACGTGAGCATGCAGACACGTGAGGCCACCCAGACAAGCGATCTACATACACGAGGTATGTACGGCCTGCTGCGTGGAAGTAGTCTGCAGAAACTGACTCAAACACCCTGCTGGGTGTGTCCGTGTCCTGCCAGAGAGGTTCGTTGGCTTGGCTTGGTAGGAGTGGACGGCATAGTGAGCATCCAGAAACGACGTTCTCAACGTCTCTGTCCATACCAGGCCAGTACACCGTTTGTCGGGCCCGTCGCTTGGTGCGCTCCATCCCCTGATGACTGTCATGGAGTCGCTCTAGTGTTTCTCGGCGGAGGCTGTGAGGAATAAGAAGCCTCGGCCCGTAAACCACCAGGTCGTCGTCTACGGCCAGCAGACTGCGCACCGGCCAGTACGTACGCAAGCGGTGATCGAGGTCGTGGCAATGATCAGGGAAGCCCTCGATGATGACGTTCTTGAGCAAGCAGTACTCCCCCGATCTCTTGCTGCTGCGGCACGTACCATTTCCACAGTCTGATCCTGGAGTGGTGCTAAGCGGACGCCGTCCTCATTGGTGGCAGATAACGCTGAGATGACCGCTGAGTGGAGAGGGTCGAGGTCACCAGAAGTAGCAGCATCCTCTTCCTCCACTGGGTCCTGTACTGGAGCACGTGAGAGGGCGTCGGGCACACAGTGTGTCGATCCCTTTTGCCAGCTTGCTGTGAAAGAATACTGAGCAAGCTTCTCCCTCATGCGCTGCAGCCGCAGGTTCTCTATTTCTCCCAACAACTTGCTATTGAGGAGAGGTATCAGCGGGCGGTGGTCGAGCACTAGATCGAAGTGAGGGAGTCCTTTCAGGTAGGTGCCACATTTCCTGACTGCCCAGACGATTGCAGCCATTTCCAACTCTATTACTGCATAGCGGCTCTCTGTGTCTGTAACAAATCTTGACCCGCATTGCACCATCTTCCACTGGTCACTGTGCTTCTGCAGGAGAACGAATCCAAATCCGTGCATCCTTGAGGCGTCAGTCTGTAGCATCGTTGGTAATGATGGGTCGAAGTATGCCAAGACAGGTGGGCTGACGAGACACTGTTTCACCTTCTCAAACGCCTCTTCATGGTTAGGAGACCAGCACCAACTGTTCTTCGGGCGTAAGAGATCTCTGAGGGGTTGTGCAGCTGCAGCCACAGCAGGAGAAAAGCTTCCAAGCTGGTTTGTAAGACCCATGAATGATCGTAAGTCGGTGATGTGCTGTGGTCGTGGGAAGTCAGAGATTGCCTTAACTTTCTTTGAGTCTGTCGTGTAGCCTTGTCCAGAAACAGAGTAACCACAGTAATCTACCACTCTTTCCGCGAATGTAAACTTCTGTGGGTTGAGAGTGATGCCGTGCTGGTCACACCGCCGCACAATCTGAATGACATGGGCTAAGTGCGCACTGTAGGTGGAGTCATAGGCCAGGATGTCGTCCACGATCTTGATGGTGTTAGGTATGTCGCCGAGAGCTTGGTCTCCTCGACGGTTATACTCGTCTCCAGACGAGACGAGACCCATAACCGCTCGCCGAAACTTGTACCGACCCCAAGGTGTTATGAAGCAGGTTAAATCCTGGTCTTCTTCTCTAATGGGGACTTGAAAATACCCCATCTTGGCATCAAGAGTGGTGAACCAAACTGCTCCGGTCCCGATCGAGGCGATGGCGTCATGAGGTGAGCGCACTGGATACACGGGCCTCTTCACGTAACGGTTGAGTCGTGTCAGGTCAACACACAGCCTTACACCAGATGTCTTTTTTGGGACAGGCA
>NC_087199.1:3560000-3575000 GCF_035594125.1 Scylla paramamosain
TTTGGTCATGACATAACATGCAAAATTCTATATGGCATTCCTCTTAGATGAGGAAGAGTACAGGCCAGCACTGAGGGAGGAGGTGGGCCACGTTCTAGCAGGGAGGGAACACGTCAGCTGGGAGATGTCGGAAACGGTGAGAGAGAGAAGGTAGAAAAGGTACTTGGGATGACACCAGTCGAAGGAAGGTGGACGAGAAAACCTGGTGGTGGAGGGAGGAAGTGCAGGACACCATAAACACTAAGAAACTGGCGAAACAGAACTAGGATAGACAGAAGGATGAATGGAGTCATCAAGAGTATACAGCGTCACCTGGCAAAAGGGAAGAGGTAAAGGCCAAGGAAAAGCCAACTGAAATTAGACACTAAGGAAGGGAGAACAAACACCTTTTGCCAGGCAGAGACAGAGAGGGTGGGGATGTGCAGCACGTAAAAGTGATAAAGGATATAGACGAAGATGTACCAACAAGTGAGAAGATATCACAGAGATGGAAGGAGTATTTTGAAGACCTGCTGAACACTGAGGATGCAGGGGAGAGAAGGCTGGAGGAGGTGGTGGGACTGAATCAAGAAGTGCAATGCACCAGCAGTGAGAAGGTGAGGCAGGCCACAAGGAAGACTTTTTTTTTTTTTTGCAAGAGGGACACCGGCCAAGGGCAACACAAATCTAATAAAAAAAAAAAAAAAAAAAAGCCCACTTAGATGCCGGTCCCTGAATAGAGTCCGAAAGGGTAGTCAAAAACTGAAGGATAAGTGTCTTGAAACCTCCCTCTTGGAGGAATTCAAGTAATAGGGAGGTGGAAATACAGAAGCAAGAAGAGAGTTCCAAAGTTTACCAGAGAAAGGGATGAATGATTGAGAATACTGGTTAACTCTTGCGTTAGAGAGGTGGACAGAATAGGGGTGAGAGAAAGAAGAAAGTCTTGTGCAGCGAGGCCGCAGGAGGAGGGGAGACATGCAGTCAGCAAGATCAGAGGAGCAGTTAGCACAAAAATTGTGGTAAAAGATAGCTAGAGATGCAAAGAGCGGTATGAGTGGAACCCCCCAGACATGTGAAGCATACTCCATACATGGACGGATAAGGCCCCTGTGCAGAGTTAGCAGCTGGGGGGAGGGGAGGGGATGAGAAAAACTGGCTGAGACGTCTCAGAACACCTAACTTCATAGAAGCTGTTTTAGCTAGAGATGAGATGTGAAGTTTCCAATTTATATTATAAGTAAAGAACAGACTGAGGATGTTCAGTGTAGAAGAGGGGGACAGTTGAGTGTCTTTGAAGAAGAGGGGATAGTTGTCTGGAAGGTTGTGTTGAGTTGATAGATGGAGGAATTGAGTTTTTGAGGCATTGAACAATACCAAGTTTGCTCTGCCCCAATCAGAAATTTTAGAGAGATCAGAAGTCAGGCGTTCTGTGGCTTCCCTGCATGAACTGTTTACTTCCTGAAGGGTTGCACGTCTATGAAAAGACGTGGAAAAGTGCAGGGTGGTATCATCAGCGTAGGAGTGGATAGGACAAGAAGTTTGGTTTAGAAGATCATTGATGAATAATAGGAAGAGAGTGGGTGACAGGACAGAACCCTGAGGAACACCACTGTTAATAGATTTAATAGATTTAGGAGAACAGTGACCGTCTACCACAGCAGCAATAGAACGGCCAGAAAGAAAACTTGAGATGAGGTTACAGAGAGAAGGATAGAAGCTGTAGGAGGGTAGTCTGGAAATCAAAGCTTTGTGCCAGACTTTATCGAAAGCTTTTCATATGTCTAAGGCAACAGCAAAAGTTTCACCGAAATCTCTAAAAGAACCCATACTGGCGATCAGATAGAAGGTTGTGAAGTGATAGATGTTTAAGAATCTTCCTGTTGAGGATAGATTAAAAACTTTAGATAGGCAAGAAATTAAAGCAATAGGACGGTAGTTTGAGGGATTAAAACGGTCACCCTTTAAAGGAACAGGCTGAATGTAGGCAAACTTAGAAGAAGGAAAGGTAGATGTTGACAGACAGAGCTGAAAGAGTTTGTCAAGGCAAGGTGCAAGCACGGAGGCACAGTTTCGGAGAACAATAGGAGGGACCCCATCAGGTCCATAAGCATTCCGAGGGTTCAGGCCAGCGAGGGCATGGAAAACATTACGATGAAGAATTTTAATAGGTAGAATGAAGTAATCAAAGGGTGGAGGAGAGGGAGTAACAAGCTCAGAATCGTCCAAGGTAGAGTTTTTAGCAAAGGTTTGAACAAAGAGTTCAGCTTTAGAAATAGATGCGATAGCTGTGGTGCCATCTGGTTGAAATAAAGGAGGGAAAGAAGAAGAAGCAAAGTTATTGGAGATGTTTTTGCTTGATGCCAGAAGTCACGAGGGGAATTAAATCTTGAAATATTTTGCCACTTTTTGTTAATGAAGAAGTTTTTGGCTTGTTGGAGAACAGACTTGGCATGGTTCCGGGCAGAAATATAAAGTGCATGAGATTCTGGTGATGGAAGGCTTAAGTACCTTTTGCGGGCCACCTCTCTATCATGTATAGCACGAGAACAAGCTGTGTTAAACCAAGGTTTGGAAGGTTTAGGTCGAGAAAAAGAGTGAGGAATGTACGCCTCCATGCCAGACACTATCACCTCTGTTATGCGCTCAGCACACAAAGACGGGTCTCTGACACGGAAGCAGTAGTCATTCCAAGGAAAATCAGTAAAATACCTCCTCAGGTCCCCCCAACTAGCAGAGGCAAAATGCCTGAGGCACCTCCGCTTAGGGGGATCCCGAGGAAGGACTGGAATGATAGGACAAGATACAGATATGACATTGTGATCTGAGGAGCCCAACGGAGAAGAGAGGGTGACATCATAAGCAGAAGGATTAGAGGTTAGGAAAAGGTCAAGAATGTTGGGCGTATCTCCAAGACGGTCAGGAATAGGTCGTGGAGGATAGCAAAGTTGAAGGCTAGTTCACCAGGATGGTTAGTGAAGGGAGAGAAAAGCCAAACCTGGTGGTGCACACTGAAGTCTCCAAGAATGGAGATCTCTGCAAAAGGGAAGAAGGTCAGAATGTGCTCCACTTTGGAAGTTAAGTAGTCAAAGGATTTCTTATAGTCAGAGCAGTTAGATGAGAGGTACACAGCACAGATAAATTTAGTTTGAGAGTGACTCTGTAGTCGTAGCCAGATGGTGGAAAACTCGGAAGATTCAAGAGCGTGGGCACGAGAGCAGGTTAAGTCATTGCGCACATAAACGCAACATCCAGCTTTGGATTGAAAATGAGGATAGAGAAAGTACGAGGGAACAGAAAAGGGGCTACTGTCAGTTGCCTCAGACACCTGAGTTTCAGTGAGGAAAAGAAGATGAGGTTTAGAAGAGAAGAGGTGGTGTTCTACAGATTGAAAATTAGATCTAAGACCGCGAATGTTGTAGAAATTAATGAAAAAAAGTTGAGGGGGATGTCAAGACACTTAGGGTCGATACCAAAAGAGCAATACGACCTGGGGAGATTTGTGGTTCCCTCCCCAGATGGGGACTCCGAGGGTGGTGTAGGAGTCGTCAAGATAATTTTGAATTTTGAGTGAAGGGTGTGTGTGTTATTAGGTGCTTGTAGTTTTGTGGGAAGGAAGAGAGTTGTCTTTAGAGGACAGGCTGTGACTGCCCCCTTGTGTTGTGAGACACAAAGGGAAACGTTCAGTGAGGTCACAGCTGGGTTTCATGATAAGTTCACAGCACCCTCTGAACAGTGCTTTAGACCTCACTGGGAGTAATTATCGTTTCGGCAGGTACCTCCTGCCTCCTCCTCGGATGAAGGCAGGCGAAGCAGTATGGTAACTTAACAATCTCAGCCTTATGGAATAAGATTACAAATGGTGCTACTGTACACTCTTACATAAAACAGGACATATATGTTACATTGAGTATGTTGTAGTCAAGACACTCTCATGTTGGCGGGTCATTTAACTCCTGTAGACTGGATATCACTCTCAATGCGAGACGCTCGTTCACGACGTCTGCTTCCCTCTACAGTATACCTGCTTGTGCCCCAAGGCAGGGCAGAGCTGGGTGTCCCCTACACATGTTTCTTGTGTGGAGTCTCTGAAGTCCCTATCTGACCTCCATTAACCCTGCTGAGGCTAACTTTATCAGGTCAGCAAAATGTCTTCTCCCCATCCCATCCACTACCATCCTCAGTGCTCTTTTTTCTCTCTCTCTCTCTCTCTCTCTCTCTCTCTCTCTCTCTCTCTCTCTCTCTCTCTCTCTCTCTCTCTCTCTCTCTCTCTCTCTGGCAGTGACACTCTCCCTGTCGGGCTTTGCACGAAACCGTAAGTGATGCCTAATGACTGTGTTAAGCTGTAGGTTCAGCGTCCTGCTACTTGTGCCAAGTGCTGAGAATGACTGTGGATCTGGGGCCCCTCACTTGAAGAGGGTCGTGCCCCAGGGTCTTGCAAGGATCCCGAGTCTTGGATGTCTGCAACGCCATCTAGGAGACAAAGTTTCGTTATTGGACGCAAGAACAGTGAACCCTTGGTTTTCACCTTGACCTTCAGTACCAGGCCATCATTGCTTGGCATCACTTCTAGAACCTTTCCCAACATCCAATGATTTCTTAGGAGCTGCTGATCAGCAATGATAACTATATCTCCAATCTGAAGGTTATGTTGAGGAGCGATGTTCCCTAGTATCTGACGTAGCTGTGGCAGGTATTCCTTACTCCACCTTTCCAGAATTGGTCAGAAAGGAATTCAGCATGCTTTCAACTTCATCTGTGAGTCTCACTTATGTGTGGTTCCTTCCCAGTGTCCACTGTGAGAGGCTCACTCCTCAGTAGGTGTAGTGGGGAGAGTGGTTCCAGATTACTCGGATCATTGGGTTCGGTGTGAGCGGTCTACCGTGCATTATCATGACAACTTTAATTAGACCATATCACCTAAGAACAGGTCTAGTGGCTGAGGTTACCTTTCACTACGATACCCTGGTGCTGTAATGTAAGTCTTTCTGAAAAAAAAAGCTCTCTGCTTGCACTGTACGCAAGATAGCGGTTTTCGCATCCTCCAGTTCTCTAGGCTCAATGCCCCTATCTTCATTTTTCCCATATGTCCACTTCCTCTGACACCAACATAGGAATCTCCTTTTTTTTTTTTTTTTTTTATGTAAGAAGGACACTGGCCAAGGGCAACAAAAATCAATAAAAAAAATGCCCACTGAAATGCCAGTCCCTTAAAAGGGTCAAGGCAGTGGTCAAAAATTGGTGGATAAGTGTCTTGAAACCTCCCTCTTGAAGGAATTCAAGTCATAGGAAGGTGGAAATACAGAAGCAGGCAGGGAGTTCCAGAGTTTACCAGAGAAAGGGATGAATGATTGAGAATACTGATTAACTCTTGCGTTAGAGAGATGGACAGAATAGGGGTGAGAGAAAGAAGAAAATCTTGTGCAGCGAGGCCGCGGAAGGAGGGGAGGCATGCAGTTAGCAAGATCAGAAGAGCAGTTAGCATGAAAATAGCGGTAGAAGACAGCTAGATATGCAACATTGTGGCGGTGAGAGAGAGGCTGAAGACAGTCAGTTAGAGGAGAGGAGTTGATGAGACGAAAAGCTTTTGATTCCACCCTGTCTAGAAGAGCAGTATGAGTGGAACACCCCCAGACATGTGAAGCGTACTCCATACATGGACGGATAAGGCCCTTGTACAGAGTTAGCAGCTGGAGGGGTGAGAAAAACTGGCGGAGACGTCTCAGAACACCTAACTTCATAGAAGCTGTTTTAGCTAGAGATGAGATGTGAAGTTTCCAGTTCAGATTATAAGTAAAGGACAGACCGACGATGTTCAGTGTAGAAGAGGGGGACAGTTGAGTGTCATTGAAGAAGGCAACTCCTACCAAGAGGCGGTGCCGCGATGAATATCGCGTGATCAGGGTCTTGATGCTGTCCTCTTTCTCATTGTCTCTCAAGGTACGCTCCTTTCTCACCTCTGGATCACTGTTACTAAGATCTGAGATTTGTTGTGGGTATGTAGGCCGGTCCCTTTCATCCAGGCCCAAAAACGGGATCCCCATAGCCATCGACTTTCACTGGTGAATCTGTCTCCTTCTACTCCCCGAGAAGCGTCGTCAGCAGGATTTGATTCTGTGCTGACATATCGCCATTGTTCAGGTTTGGACATGTTGTGTATCATTCCCACACGACAGGTTACAAAGGTAAGGAAACGCCTCTTGGTATTCCTTATGTACTGAATCACCGCTGTGCTTTCTGTCCAGAAAATTGACTGAAAAACAGGTAGTTCTATATCCTTCTCAATTGTTTGTCTGCCTTTGTGACCAGAACTGCGTTGCACAGCTCGAGACGAGGAATGGTGAGTTTCTTTATCGCAGCTTACCACATACAAAGGCCACACAATGACAATGTGGGCCATCCTTACGAGTTGTCCTTAACAGGACACAAATCCATACGCCTGCTCGGTGGCATCGCTAAAATGGTGATAGGTGTTGAAGTCTCTTCTTCCACCGTAGCCAGGCCAACTCATTCGGACCTGCCAGTGGTTCATCCCATGCAGTGGTTCTTCGACATTCTTCTTGGAAGATAAGTTAACCAAGTATAACCACTAGAGCAAGGAGACCTAAGGGATCATATATAGAGCTGACCATGCTGAAGATGCCCTGCTTAGTCTCAGGCTTCTCTGTGGGCTGTACCATTACCCCAATTTCATCCATTTGAAGGTCCCAAAGAAGTCCAAGTGCACGTTCGGTATGTTTTTTTTTTTTTCTTTGTAATTCAGGGTCAACTTGACGAAATGGGATTGGCAGCTGGTAATGTTCATCCATCTGTACAATCAATGGTGACCACAAATTCATCACCTTTTTGTCTTCTATTGACATTTTTTCTTGGTCATGTAGGTTGGGTCCTGTTCCCACAACCGTTTTACTTGCTCCTCTAAACCAACCGAGTCCTATGTAGTCAGTATAGCCAAGTAACCCATCGCCACCTGTTCTTCTTCTACCCTTTCTTACCTCTAAGGGCACAAAGGCATTAGGCGTGTCTAGTCCTATTATAACATCTATCGCCTGCGGGAGTTGTTTTAGTACTGTTATTCCTTGGAGATGTGTCGCTTCACTGATGTTCCTGGAGGTTGCAGCCAAAGATCTCAGTGATTCTGGTACTGCTTCAGTCGCTAGCACACTGGCAACAATGATAGATCAGACACCCTTTACACCCACGCTCGTCATCTTGAGCCAAATCTCTTTTGTGTCGAGTTCATTCCCTTTCAAGGAGGTTGTACTGAAGGAAAGCTTAACCCTTTTCTCTTTCTCTTGTAGCTGTCTAGCGATCTTACGTGTGCAGAACGTACGGTCACTACCTGTATCTAAGAGAGCTCCTGTTATGATGGAGGACTGGTTTCTGTTGTGTTTACCTTCTACTTTAACCTTCGGGATGGGTAGAGCCACCATCGTCTCATTCTCACTCCTTTGTCAGTTTCTCTTATTCCGACATGGTTATTATTCACTGTTTCTCCGGCTCTGTCCTCGTTAACCCATTTACAGGGATTTGTTATCCTAAGGAAAGACCCTTGCTTCTCTGCTTCTCTGCTTCTGTGTTGACGTTTGTGTCAAGTTCAGGTTCAGTCTTCGATGTCTCAGGGATATGGTTTGTCGTCAGTGTCACAGTTGATGTGTCAGTCATTGATTTATCTCGCCTCTGACGTTTGGGGGCAGGACATGTGTTCTCGAGCATATCAGGTGGGCCAGCTCTCTTCACGTTACTGAGGAAGGATACTTGCTCTCTGCCTCGAAAGGCTCGTTCTTGTCCCTTTGTTACCGGCACTGGGTCATGCTCATTGATGGCTTCTGCACTAGTTGTCGCGTCACAAGCAAACTGCATCATCCAATGTATCCCAGGCCTTTCTTTGTGTGTTCCTTTGTAGGCCATCCGTTGTATGATATAATCAATCTTCTCTTACCCTTCTCGGCAACCGATTAGCCAGCAGGTACATCACATAGCGTGAAAACATTCCTCCAGTTCATCAGTGAACTTCCTTAAGCCCTTTACATCACCTACTCTCAGAGGAGGTCCCTGTAAGATTCTTTGTATCATTTGATCCACAAAGGCGTCCAAGGTGTCTTCATCACCATATCGCTCCTCAAGCAGTTCTAGCGCACGTTCATACCCAGTGTTAGGATCTTCGATCTTCATACATGCCCGGACCTTACACCTAATCTGTCCAGTGTAAGCAGAAACTAGTGTCTAGTTTGACGACAGAAGGCATACCCATGACTTCGACATGCCGTTGGAAAGCTTGCTTAAACTCCCAAAATTCAAAAAAGGTTCCTTCACTAAATGCAGGTGTCACTCTCTCTGAGAGTTGTAATCCTCTAAGGAGCTTGGCGAATCCATCACTCTGTGATTCCTCATCAGCTTACGTTGTCTTGTTCAGCGCTTTGTGCTCCCCTGGTGAAGCGCACCCGACAAGACATCAAGCGCAGGTACTGAGGATTCTTTATCCTCCCCCTGGTTCACAAAATCCGGTTCAGACTCATTCTCTACGAGTTCCTGAGGTGATGTTCGGGCCGCCTTATCGATCCCTTTGCTGCGTTCCCTTTGTTCCGCCTTGTCCTTGGAGAGTCATTACTGATTGCTGTATCTTTTGGACTGCGTCAAAAAGAGAATCCATCTTGTGCTCCAAACCTGGTGATGTTGGAGAGAGGGTGGTGGTGTTACCTTCCTCACCACTCTTGAGCGAACCATTGTCACCAACATCATCTTTCTTCCGAAGTGTTTCTGCTTCCTCTTGTCGATCCATGCTGGCCAGCTACGTTGGACAAACTTGCGTACTTAGCACCAGTGCTGATGTATGTACTCTACGATGGTGTCCCGCCGGTGCGAAGACACGGGCACTTCACAGTGTCTCGCCAGCGCGAGGACACAGTCACTACACAGTGTCACGCCAGCGCGAGGACACAGTCACTGCAGTGTCTCGCCAGGGCGAGGACACAGCCACTACACAGTACGTAAATACAATTGTGCATGTGTAAACTTAACTTAAACTTGCACCCATGTGACAGTTTCGCTAGCAATGAATAACGCACAGGGAATGTGTATGTATGTATGTATGTATGTCCGTGGGCACACGCCCGACCCGCTGTTATTCCTAAGCACAGTTAGCGAGTCCTGGCAACTGTCTCACTTTATGGACGTCGGTGTGGGCGCAAGACGTCTCTCCGCTGGTCGACTGATTCACCTAGTGTTTTTCACCCCTTCTCTTCCCACTCACTTTCTCTCAGCTAGCTTTCTTTTCTTCACACACTTAAAAAAAAAATAAATAAATAAAAATAACTGTTTCACCAATTTCTGCTGGCGAGATGTGGCACCAGTCTCCGCCACAGCTACCACTCACCACTAGCGGGCAACCGCTTGCTCAGCCGTCCTCCCAGCACCGCGCCCTGCTCAACCCCACAGCCCCGACGCTCCGTTCTCGTCGTCGCACAAGCAGTCCACGGCTGCCGACCCTTTACGTTTTGACTGTTATCGTCACTTTCTTGGGGCGATCAGTGCAGGATAATGAGACCCGTTTCACGCTGACTCGATGTATTGACTGAATCGGTCAAAACCTGGGAACATGAACAAGTTCTCATAAAGACAAATATATATATTGGTAACTTAACAGTCTCAGCCTTATGGAATAAGATTACAAATGGTGCTACTGTACACTCTTACATAAAACAGGACATATATGTTACATTGAGTATGTTGTAGTCAAGACACTCACATGTTGGCGGGTCATTTAACTCCTGTAGACTGGATATCACTCTCAATGCGAGACGCTCGTTCACGACGTCTGCTTCCCTCTACAGTATACCTGCTTGTGCCCCAGGGCAGGGCAGAGCTGGGTGTCCCCTACACATGTTTCTTGTGTGGAGTCTCTGAAGTCCCTATCTGACCTCCATTAACCCTGCTGAGGCTAACTTTATCAGGTCAGCAAAATGTCTTCTCCCCATCCCATCCACTACCATCCTCAGTGCTCTCTCTCTCTCTCTCTCTCTCTCTCTCTCTCTCTCTCTCTCTCTCTCTGGCAGTAACATGCAAAGCTGCAGCAGCAGAGGAATTTAAATGAAAATATGGCAAGAGTTGTGGACACGAGACTGCGAGGAACTGAGAACCAGCGACGAACAGTCTGGTTCACGCCAGGGAGCACAGCGGAGGCAATTATCGCTTTGGGGATCTTGATGGAAACGTTTAGGGAAGGGCAGAAGGAGCTGCACTGTGCACTCATACACTTAGGAAAGACTTACTTACGGCGGAGTGCCGAGAGGAGACTTGTGGTACTGCTTGAGAAAGTCTGGAGTGGCAGACACATGTGTGAAGGTGGTGACGCACATGCACGCCGCCAGCAGCCAGCAGCAAGGTGCGCTGCAGAAGGGACGGAAGGTTTCGGAGTGGAAGTGGGACTGCACCAAGGATTGGCCTTGAGGCCGTTCTTGTTGGCAATTGTGATGGACAGACTGACTGGGGAGATCAGAAAGGAGTCCCCGCGAATCATGATGTCTGCAGACGACGCAGTGATTCGTTGCCAAATTAGGGAAGAAGTGGACTGAGCTGGAGAGGTGGAGATGCGCACTGGAGAGGACGGGACTGAGAGTGAGCAGGTCTAAGAATGAACACCTGTGTCTCAAGAGAGATGGCCGGGACACAATAAGGCTGCAGGGTGTACAGATGGCAAAGCTTGACTCACAGAAACTCACAGAAACTCACAGACGACTCCTGGAAGAGGTCGATGAAGCCTGTGACTCCAGCTCCTAATGACACAATCTGCATCTTGTGGTCATGTGGCCGAACCTGTGATCGAGGCTCCCTATTTTTGCAGCGTAATCAAATCTTTGTTCTTTATCTATCCATACTTTATCTAACTTTCTTCCAAACTCACAAACTGATTCAGCATTTACCACACTGTCTGGGAGGCTGTTCCAATTATTCACCACTATTACTGAAGGAATACTTTCTGATGTGTAATCTTGCTCTTTGCTTCAATATTTTCTTTCCATGTCCTCGAGTTTCCAATCCTTCCTGCATCTTAAGCTTCACATGCATCTCTGCCGTACACTCCATTGACAATTTTAAAGGTTTCCACCATATCTCCTCTTGATCTCCTGTACGCCTGTAGTTTCTTCAAAGTCTCTTCATAGGGGAGATCCTTCAGGTCTGGTACCAATTTTGTTGCCCTGCGCTGAACCCTTTCAACAGCCTCCACATCCTTCGTCTTGTAGGGACACCACACCTGATTGGCATATTCAAGGTGGGCCACATACAAAGATCTAAACATTTCCTCACCCATGGTAACGAATGTCCTTATTACACCAACCATCATGTTTGCTTTATTTATTTTCTCCTCAAAATGTTCAATGAAATTTAAATCCTGGTCGATCTTTACTCCTAAATCCTTTTCTACTTTAATCTGGTTCAGATCTTGGTCCATAGTGTATTGAAATATATCTGTATTTGTTCTACCAATCCTCATCAAACTGCATTTCTTGGGATGGAACATCAATAGCCATTTTTTTTGACCAATCATTCATTCTATTGAGATCTTGTAATTTCCCACAGTCACTCTCATCCTTTATCATTCTGAACATTTTGGTATCATCTGCATACAAAAACATCTCACTATTCAGTATTATTTCCAGGAGGTCGTTAATATACATAGCAAACAAGAGAGGACCAAGCACTGACCCCTGAGGCACTTCACTTATCACTTCCATCCAGTCTGAACTTGTACCATTTACAATTACCTGTTGTTTTCTGACCTCTAAGAAAATCTGAAATCCACTCCACGATATCACCTCCTACACTGAAGCTTTTTATTTTCTCCAGCAGTCGTCTGTGAGGCATCGTATCAAACGCCTTCTTAAAATCATAGTAAGCGACATCCACAACTCCTCCTTCGTCTAATATACTTGTGCATTTTTCCATTACAGTTATCAGTTGAAGCAGTGTTGAACGTCCACTCATGCAGCCATATTGTTTCCTTGTGATGAGCTCACTTTCCTTAAAATGATCAATTATTTTTCTTCTAATTATGGTCTCCATTAATTTACAAATTACACAAGTCAGATTAACTGGTTTATAATTCTGGGTCCTTTCTGTCGCCCTTCTTGTGTATTGCCGTAATATTTGCAGTCTTCCAGTCCTTGGGCAATTTCCCCTGCTTTATCGATCAGTCAAATATGATTTGTAATGGACGCGCTATTTCGTTCCTCGCCTCTTTGATTATCCCAAGGTGAAAACCTTCTGAACCTGTTGCCTTGTCTCTTTTTTAAATTGTCAATAGCGAGTTTAACATCTTCACAAGTAAATTGTATTTATGTTAACATGGAAACATCCTTCACCTGTATGCTTGGTGCTGCTCCCTCAGCTTCCCTAGTGAACACTGTATTAAACAACTCTGCTAACACTGTGGCTTTCTCTTTAGCATTTTGTGTTTCTACTGTTTTTTCCTTGTTCATATACAAATTTCTTATACAAGCTGCAGTTTTTGTCTTTGACTGTACATATTTCCAAAATATTTTTAGATTTGATTTAACGTTTTTGGCAATTACTTTCTCATTTCTTTTCGCTACCTTTCTTGTTTCTCGTCTAATCTGGTTGTTGATTTGCCAGTACTCCACATCCACCAGGCTGTACTCTCTTGTGTTGTCTTCTCCTGCCTCATTCATTCTCTTCAGTTTCATCCAAAGTCTCTGTTTTTTTTTTTTTTTAAATCTTGAACCACAATTTATTTTTTTTTCTTATTCATCGTCAGATCTTGATTTGTTCTTTTCCTCAACCTTTCTCGACTTACAAACTCCCTTTTCGGAACACATCACCTCTACATCGTGGTAATTAAAATATTCATTCCACTTTATGGATAATAATCTGCCCAGTTTACTGAAGTCTGCCTTTTCATATAAGTACACATGTTTTTTGTATTCTTCCTTCTGTGGTTCTATACTACACTTGAATTGCAGTCAGCCTTGGTCACTTTTCCCCGCCGGGCTTTCAGTCTTAATATTCTCTACAAGTAAATCATCATCCGTAAATATCAAATCAAGAGCATTAGCAACACTTTCACCTCTAAACCTTGTAACTTCTGTAACGTGTTGAAGAAGGAAACAGTCACGAACTTTTTCAATAAAGCTTAAACTTAAATTATCGTTTCCATGCCGACAAGTTAAGTTTTCTCACTTTATACTTGGCAGATAAAAATCTCCAACTATTAGCTTGTGCCTCGTGTCAACCTTGTAGCAACCTTAACATTCCTTCATTATTTTCCAATTGGCTATTTGGACTCCTGTGTACAGATACCAGCAGCACATCATCAAATTCACCTTTATTTATTTATTTATTTTTTTTTTTACATTACATTCACAAGCTTAATTTTTAAGACCTATTAAGTCGTGCTGGATATTACTTTTAATATATAACACCATACCCATTCCCAGTTCCTGAATTCAGATACTTGGGGGCAACAGTACATAGGAATGGAGAGTGTGCTGGGGAGGTTAAGAAGAGAGTGCAGGCTGGATGGAGTGGCTGCAGGAGGGTGACAGGACTGGGACTGATGTGTGACAGAAGGGAAGGTGTACAAAAAGGTAGTGAGGAAAGTATGGAAACCGTACCAGTAACACAGAGACAAGAGGCGGAGACAGAGGAGGAGGAACTGAAGACATCGCGGCGTGCTCGTGGGGTGGCGAGACGAGACAACGGAGGACCAATACATCAGAGCGTTGGCTTGGGGACGAGGCAGGAGAGGAGAGGCTGAGATGGTCGGGGGGTGTCCGGAGAAAGGGTGAGGCGCGCGTGGGAGGGAGGATGCTGGAGAGGACCCAACCAGCAGCAGGAGGAGAGGAAGACCAAAGAGGAGATGTATAGATGTAGTGAAAGAAGACACAGGTGGGTGTGACACAAGAAGGCACAGAAGACACAGCGTGTTGGAGAAGGATCCGCTGTGGTAACAATAATAACAACAACAACAACAGCAACAACAACAAATAAAAAGAAGAACAATACAAAGGAAAAACAGACAATTAATTAATACCACTACAGATTCTATGGCTCTGGGAGAGGCTGCGTGAGGCTGACAAATAAACAGGGAAGGATGAAAGATAAATTAGCATTGCAATAATCTGCCATTGAGCGAAATCACGGAATACAGATCCGCTAGTCACGACGGAAGAGTGCAGAATAACAAATAAAGTAAATAATATAAATAAATAAGTGAAAATAAATAAATCATAATGTCAGCCATAAAATAGGTTCGTTTTCTTTAGTTGTAGGGTGAGAAAATGTATATTTTTGAAGGCTAACACATGTAAATTTTGTACTTCTATTCCTTCTTCTACTACTACTACTACTACTACTACTACTACTACTACTACTATCACCACCAACACTACTACTACTACTACTAATATCACTACTACTACTACTACTACTACTACTACTACTACTACTGGTACTATTACTACTACTTAACACTTACTTTAAGGGTTTATCTTGTAACCTGTAGAAAGAACAGAAGGTGGTTAATATTATACTAATAAAATACACAGACGTACATCTTACTACTAACAGTTTTGTCAACCATAAACTTACTCCACTCCTGAGACCACAGCGAGGCCCCACAGCACACACTGGTTCATTCCTGTCCCTTCGCAGCGAGACCGTTCCCTGCCCCGCACCCACTCCAGTCCTGAGATCATAGTAAAACAAAGAGCAACTAACCGTAAAAAAAAAAAAAAAAAAGTGCAAAGAAAATAGTAAAATAATGATATAAAAATTTAGTGTTTTTTAATCACTAATCAGATTGTGACATTTCTACATTTTCTTTCTCAGTTCGAGTAAAAACAAAGTACTACTAATAAAAACATGATAACAACACACATTTATCTATTATTTGTGAGGAGGAGGAGGAGGAGCACGAGCACGAGGAATACAAAGGAATACAAAGGAAAGCCAAACAGCAACAGACCTTTTGGTCCTTGCAAAGTTGTTTGGTAACTACAACTAGCT
>NC_087199.1:3585000-3590000 GCF_035594125.1 Scylla paramamosain
TAATAATAATAGTAATGATGATAATAATAATAATAATAATAATAATAATAATAATAATAATAATAATTCTCTCTCTCTCTCTCTCTCTCTCTCTCTCTCTCTCTCTCTCTCTCTCTCTCTCTCTCTCTCTGTCTCTCTCCGCTGCTACCACCACCACCACCACCACCACAGACAGCAATTACTGGTACCCGAAGATGCAGCAAGAGTTAAAAGACCAACTGGCCAAGTCTCCCCTTAAAAAGCAGGCGAAGAACATCATTTTCTTTCTCGGTGACGGCACTTCCATCAGCACACTGACGGCGGCGAGGCTGCACAAGGGCTACAAAACAGGCCGCTACGAACATGAAGTGATGGCATACGAGAAATTCCCTTACTCTACTCTCATCAAGGTTAGTTAATCTGCGTGTCTGACGGGCTTCTTACCGAGGAATGACCGTTTTCTTTGAATATTTCATGGGGAACTTAAGTAATATTGCATTATTATTATTATTATTATTATTATTATTATTATTATTATTATTATTATTATTATTATTATTATTATTATCATTATTATTATGAACAATTCTAGTTACAATCCCAACACACACAGGCCTTATCCGTCCATGTATGGAGTATGCTTCACATGTCTGGGGGGATTCCACTCATACTGCTCTTCTATACAGGGTGGAATCAAAAGCTTTTCGTCTCATCAACTCCTCTCCTCTAACTGAGTGTCTTCAGCCTCTCTCTCATCGCCGCAGTGTTGCATCTCTAGCTGTCTTCTACCGCTATTTTCATGCTAACTGCTCTTCTGATCTTGCTAACTGCATGCCTCTCCTTCTCCCGCGGCCTCGCTGCACAACACTTTCTTCTTTCTCTCACCCCTATTCTGTCCACCTCTCTAATGCAAGAGTTAACCAGTATTCTCATTCATACATCCCTTTCTCTGGTAAACTCTGGAACTCCCTGCCTGCTTCTGTATTTCCACCTTCCTATGACTTGAACTCTTTCAGGAGGGAAGCTGCAAAACATTTGTCAAACCAAGCCAAACCAAACCAAACCTAACGACCTTACTTTCACGCACACACACACACACAGACATACAGCGCCGACAAGATGGTGACAGACTCCGCCGCTAGCGCCACCGCCTACCTGAATGGCGTGAAGGGGAACCAGGCTACGATAGGCGTGGATGCGAGGGTTCTTCTCTATGACTGCGACGCGATGAACAGGCCAGAATACCATACCACCTCTATACTGACAGATTTCCAGGTAAAATAAGGAGTTTCAGAAATTGATATGAATTTTTACGATCACCACTACCACTACTGCCACTACTACAACTACTACTACTACTACTATCTCTATTGCTACTACCACTACAGAACGCTGGGAAGTCTACAGGCATCGTAACTACAACCAGGGTGACCCACGCCTCTCCTGCCGGAACTTATGCACACACAGCTGAAAGGTACGGTAATTGCCAACGTTCAGAGGTACGATAGTTTTTAATATACTGATTTAAACTGACAATACACCCCAAATAATAAAAAAAAAGGCAATAAAGAAGAACGGCTAACAGTTTACTACTTAATTTTTCGTACACACACACACACACACACACGCACGCACACAGCTGAAAG
Organism: Scylla paramamosain; assembly: GCF_035594125.1. Taxonomy (NCBI): domain Eukaryota; kingdom Metazoa; phylum Arthropoda; class Malacostraca; order Decapoda; family Portunidae; genus Scylla; species Scylla paramamosain. The sequence goes on from NC_087199.1 coordinate 3,586,626, forward strand.
GTACGGTAAGTGCCAATACTCAGAGGTACGATCGTGATCGTACCTCTGAGTATTGGCTAACGTACCTCGCTAACGTGATCTAACCTTACCTAAAACCAACCTAACCTAACCTAACCTAACCCAACCTAACCTAACTCAATCTAACCTTACCTAACTCAACCTAACGTGACCTAACTCAACCTAACGTGACCTAACCTTACCTAAAACCAATTTAACCTAACCTAACGTAACCTAACCAAACTGAACCCAATCTAACTCAACCTAACCTACATTTTACAGACACTGGGAGAATGATGATGACATTAACGATGAGGATGGTGATTCTGATGACTGTGACGACATAGCAGAACAACTAGTGCTGGGAAATACAGGCTCCAAAATTAAGGTTAGTAGTAGTAATAGTAGTCTCTCTCTCTCTCTCTCTCTCTCTCTCTCTCTCTTTTACAACCAGTACGATATGTTTTCCTTGTTTTTCTTCTGCAGGTTATCTTGGGCGGCGGGAGGAAAAAGTTCACTCCTAAGGGCGTGGATGACCCAGAGGAAGGGGACGGAGGGCGCAGGGATGACGGGAAGGATCTCATACAGACATGGATCAACCATAAGCGAGCCCTGGGGAATGCATCCTACGTCTGGCACCGCTCGGAACTCATGAGCCTGGACACTGACAACACTGACTACCTTATGGGTGAGTTATCGTAGCTGCAAGTGGTGATTATCGTACGTGGTTGCTTTTTTATTTTGATGATTTTTAAACGTTTTTTTTATTGTTATTATTATTTATTTAAAGCTTTTTCTTTTATTGAGTAAATTCATAAACAATGACTCTGATGGGTGAACTATCGTACTTGCAAGTGGTGATTACCGTACGTAGCTATTTCATCATACACATTTTTATATTTAGGGATGTGGATTATTTATCATTTCTTAAACACTGACTCTCGTGGGTGGGCTGTCGTACATGGAAGTGGTGATTACCGTACTTTATGAGAGACTTAAATGTAGAATTCTTTATCTATTATCATTATTATTTATTTATGATTATCTTTTTTATAGAGTAAATTCATAAACACCGGTTCGTACCAGAGAGAGAGAGAGAGAGAGAGAGAGAGAGAGAGAGAGAGAGAGAGAGAGAGTGTGAAGAGAAAACTACCCTTCCCTAACCTAACCTAACCTTACTAACCCCACTGCCCAGGCCTGTTTGACTGGAGCCACATGTCCTATGCAGTGGATGAAGACTCGTCCAACCCCAGCCTGGAGGAAATGACCAGGACAGCCATACAGATCCTGAGTCGTGACCCTAGTGGCTTCTTCCTGTTCGTTGAAGGTGACTCAAGGGACAGTATTTTGAAACACTTCCATGCCGCACATCCACTACATTCAGAAGTCTTTATTTGAAGCTATACAGGGTTTTTAAGGATGTTTTTTTTTTACGATTGTGATGACAGATTAACTAGATTTCTACAATACTGACAGGACAATCACTATTTTAAGGTTCATAGTTGAAATGTCACGGGTTCTTAAGGACGTTTTTATGGATCTATTGAAAACTAACAAGATTCCTAGACTATTAACAGGAGAAACACTCTAGAGAACCTGACTGTGGCCTTTGAAAACAGTCCTGGCAAGAGAGCGGAGCGTTTCAGAATACGATTTTTCATCCTGAGATTCTTAATTGTGCACGTGTTCCTTTGTACAGGGTGTGCCGTGGAGAATGCCAGACACTTACTGAAAAAGAAAGACCAGATCATTCTAAATATGATTCTATGGTCAAATGCTTTTCACGTCATGGTTTAGAAGTTACATGGCACTTAAATATGGACGTGCTATGAGTGGGAGGGAGGGAGGGAGAGTGGGAACATAATGCACGGCTTTTCCTGCATTGTCTCACTCTCATTCTGTCCACCTCCCCAATGCAAGAGTTAGCCAGTATTCTCAGTCTTCCATCACTATTCTGTCCACTTCCCTAATGCAAGAGTTAACCAGTATTCTCAATCTTTCACCACTATTCTGTCCACTTCCCTAATGCAAGAGTTAACCAGTATTCTCAGTCTTTCACCACTATTCTATCCACCTCCCTAATGCAAGAGTTAACCAGTATTCTCAGTCTTTCACCACTATTCTGTCCACCTCCCTAATGCAAGAGTTAGCCAGTATTCTCAGTCTTCCATCACTATTCTGTCCACCTCTCTAATGCAAGAGTTAACCAGTATTCTCAGTCTTTCATTCTTTTCACTAGTAAACTCTGGAACTCCCTGCTTGCTGCTGTATTTCCCCTGCCTGTGACTTGAACTCTTTCAGGAGAGATAGACTTTCTGACCTTTTTCTTACGAGACTGGTACCTCAGTGTTTTTTTTTTTTCTTTTTTTCATAATTTTGTGTTGTCCTTGGTCAGTATCCCTCACACACACACACACACACACACACACACACACACACACACACACACACACACACACACACACACACACACACACACACACACACACACACACACACACACACACACACACACACACACACACACACACAAACTTTGTCACTGATGCGTGTTCATATTTAAATCTTAAACGCTGGCATGAAAACCATCTGCTTATTGAATATTTCCTACTTAGAAAGACTTAATCTGTCATTTCCGTAAAAATGTAGCTTTCCCCAATCTGTATTAACTGAAGAATTATAACATTTTAAGGGTAACTCAGAAAAAAACGTATCAAACTACACCGAAAGAAAACGAAAACAATTTAACGCAAACTCAAGCAAATCTCGCTGGTCGCCCCTCATGCCACACTAAATTATTTCAAACCTACCAAAAACCCATTTAAACCTCTCCTAACCGTACCATGCCCTTGCCACGCTCGCAGGAGGACTGATAGACCGCGCCCACCACCTCAACGAGTACCGCTCAGCTGTAGAGGAGGCTCTGGAGTTTGAAAAGGCGATAGAAGCAGCGGTGTCTTTAACTGACCCAGAGGAGACACTAATCATAATGACAGCTGACCACTCTCAGCCTCTTGTTATCAATGGATACCAGGACAGGAGGAGTGACGTGCTGGGTGAGTGAGTGAGTGAAGCGAGTGAAGTGATTAAAGCATTACATCTCAGCTCCTCTCCTGTTACTGTAAGAAAATAACACAAGGGGTGGTGCAGGAACCCATCAGCCCTACACGTGGCAGTCTCTCTCATCCACATCCATACACTTGTCTGGTCTTTCAGGGCTCATAGCAACATACAACACAAGAACACGAGGGCTGGTGCAGAGAGAGAGAGAGAGAGAGAGAGAGAGAGAGAGAGAGAGAGAGAGAGAGAGAGAGAGTTTCAGAAGGAAAGATATATTTGGACACGAAAGGCAAAAAGAAAAAAAAAAGTTAAAAAAGT
>NC_087199.1:3595000-3600000 GCF_035594125.1 Scylla paramamosain
CGTAAGAGGGACAAAGGGACACTATCGTAGCCCCCCCCCAAAAAAAAGAAGACCCATTTAAATGCGAGTTTCCGGGGCAATGCCAAATAATGTTAAGTGATTTATTGCTTGTATGGAAACATTACGTGATATACTACAAATTTATTAATATTATATTCTAGTAAGTAAAGACCAAGTCGACGTTCACTTGTTACGGGCGTCACTCACCCCCGAAGCAGCCACGCATACAGGCTTGTACAGTAACACACTGAAATGTTTGAGCATATGAACCTAAAAAGATATACTGACAGAACCGATGCAGAACGCCCGTGTATACTGACAGAACGATGCAGAACGCTCGTATTTACTGACAGAACCAATGCAGAACGCTCGTATTTACTGACAGAACCAATGCAGAACGCTTGTATTTACTGACAGAACAAATGCAGAACGCTCGTATTTACTGACAGAACAAATGCAGAACGCTCGTATTTACTGACAGAACCAATGCAGAACGCTCGTATTTACTGACAGAACAAATGCAGAACGCTCGTATTTACTGACAGAACAAATGCAGAACGCTCGTATTTACTGACAGAACAAATGCAGAACGCTCGTATTTACTGACAGAACGATGTAGAATGCCCGTATATACTGACAGAACGATGTAGAACGCCCGTATATACTGACAGAACGATGTAGAACGGCCGTATATACTGACAGAACGATGTAGAACGGCCGTATATACTGACAGAACGATGTAGAACGGCCGTATATACTGACAGAACGATGTAGAACGCCCGTATATACTGACAGAACGATGTAGAACGGCCGTATATACTGACAGAACGATGTAGAACGCCCGTATATACTGACAGAACCAATGAAGAACGCTCGTATTTACTGACAGAACCAATGCAGAACGCCCAGTCACGGGAGATTAATTTTTTTTCTATTTCCTTTCCTTAACCCGTAAATACACTGACATGACAAGGTGGAACTCAGACTCCCAACACACGTGACGGCCTCAGCACCCTCCAGTCGATACCGCACGACATTCACACAACCAAACCTGACCTGATCTAACCTGACCAAACCTGACATAACCTGACGAAACCCCACCAAACCTGACATAACCTGACGAAACCCCACCAAACCTGACGAAACCCCACCAAACCTGACATAACCTGACCTAACCCCACCAAACCTGACATAACCTGACCTAACCCCACCAAACCTGACATAACCTGACCTAACCCCACCAAACCTGACATAACCTGACCTGACCACCAAACTTAACCTAACCTAACCTAACATAACCCGGACCAAACCTGACCAAACCTGACATAACCTGATCAAACACACACACAAACACACACACACACACACACATACACACACACACACTCGTTCATTAATCATTTTAAATTTAAAGACATTGATCTCTCTCTCTCTCTCTCTCTCTCTCTCTCTCTCTCTCTCTCTCTCTCTCTCTCTCTCTCTCTCTCTCTCTCTCTCTCTCTCTCTCTCTGCATGTCTGGAATTACTTAACATTTGCAGTTTAGGGAGGAGGAGGAGGAGGAGAAGGAGAAGGAGGAGGAGGAGGAGGAGGAGAAGGAGGAGGAGGAGGGGGAGGAGGAGGACTAATTATCAGAGCAATCGATATTCCTTCTTCTTCTTCTTCTTCTTCTTCTTCTTCTTCTTCTTCTTCTTCTTCTTCTTCTTCTTCTTCTTCTTCTTCTTCTTCTTCTCCTCCTCCTCTTCCTCCTCCTCCTCCTCCTCCTCCTCCTCCTCCTCCTCCTCCTCCTCCTCCTCACTCACACCTTGACCGTGCAGATGATGATGATGACAATAGTAGTAGTAGTAGTAGTAGGTAGTCACAGAGAGAGAGAGAGAGAGAGAGAGAGAGAGAGAGAGAGAGAGAGAGAGAGAGAGAGAGAGAGAGAGAGAGAGAGAGAGAGATACTTTGCTGTCGTTGTTTTGCCTTTAAGGAGGAGGAGGAGGAGGAGAAAGAAGAAGAAGAAGAAGAAGAAGAAAACAGCAATAAAATGAGTAAAAATAGAATTAAATGTGTGTGTGTGTGTGTGTGTGTGTGTGTGTGTGTGTGTGTGTGTGTGTGTGTGTGTGTGTGTGTGTGTGTGTGTGTGTGTGTGTACGTAAGAAGCGTGACTGGCCGGCCACATGACTTCCCGTATCCGGATTTACACACACACACACACACACACACACACACACCACACACACACACACACACACACACACACACACACACACACACACACTCCTTTTCATTTCATTGCTATATTTTTCTTATCTATTTTCATTTCGACTTTCTTCCTTTCATTTTCTTTTCTTCTTCCTTCTTAAATGGCAGTACATAGCAAATTCTCTCTCTCTCTCTCTCTCTCTCTCTCTCTCTCTCTCTCTCTCTCTCTCTCTCTCTCTCTCTCTCTCTCTCTCTCCTACTACTACTACTACTACTACTACTACTACTACTACTACTACTACTACTACTACTACTACTACTATGAATAATAATAATTTTACTATTTAAATTACATCTACGACATTATTACTATTATTATTATTATTATTATTATTATTATTATTATTATTATTATTAGTAGTAGTAGTAGTAGTAGTAGTAGTAGTAGTAGTAGTAGTAGTAAGTAGTAATAGCAGTAATAGTATCAGCAGATGAATGTTTTCTAAGTAATCTTGAAAATAATCTGAAGTAATCGTGTGATCGTAATACCACCACCACCACCACCACCACCTTTATGATGTACCCAGCACGCCCCACCCCTTTTCAGGAAGCCCCGCCTCTGTCCTCTCTCTCTCTCTCTCTCTCTCTCTCTCTCTCTCTCTCTCTCTCTCTCTCTCTTTAAGGCCTTTCACGTGATGCGGTTTATCCCTGTGTGTTGGTGCAGCTGGCGGATGGGGAATTGCTTGCGATCACTGCCGCACAATCATTCAGCTGCCGCACACATTGAAATCTTGTGGAAGTGCACTAGATACGTTTGTCACAATGTCGCCCATTGCCACCGCGCACGGATACGGGACAGGACAAGACCAGGGGGACGCCGCAGCTGCATCCGAACCCGGCCTCGTCAGTCACCCGCAGCCACAGAATTTGAAGAGGGAGATACAAACAATCAGTCAACTGCTGTGTCCGGGGCGAACCCGCATTCAGACGCGGCGGAAAACCCCAATAATATGAAAGGCACCTAAGACGGACACTATGAGGACTAATGTTGACGCTCTGCTCTCTCACGTGACCGTTTTCCAAGGTCACTGAGACGATTTGCCGGGGTCTCAAGAGTGTTTCTCCAGTTAGTGATGTAGAAATATTCTTAATTTCTCACTAGAACTGCTAAAGACACCATAAGAAAACCCATGGGGGGCTTCAACTAGAGCCTTTCAATGTGCTTCACAATACCGGTCAGAATAACAGGCTTTATTCTTTATGTATATTAGTCCATATTCTGAAACACTTCTGCGCCGGCATCCTCCTTTACTTTTCCAGACTCTAGTTGCAGTTGCACAGGATATTAAGGGCATTTTTACGGTTCTAATGACGGATTAACAAGATTTTTACATTACAAACGAGGAGAAATATTCTTTTAAAAGGCTCTAGTTGAAGTGACGGGTTTTTAATAGTGTTTTTAAACGGTTTTAGTGACAGATCAACAATATTTCAATACTATAAACAGGAGAAACATTTTTAAAGGGCTCTAATTGAAGTGACACGTGTTTTTAAGGGTGTTTTTACGGTTCTGATGACAGATTAACATGATTTCTACATTAAGAACAGGAGAAACGCTCTTGGGGAACCCGGCTATTCATTTCTGTGGCCTTGAAAAATAGTCGCAGTGATAGACCAGAGCGTTTCAGAGTACAAGCCAAGGCACTCAGCAATAACTTGTTTGGCCACACATTATTAGCTCAGTACTCCCTCTGTCATGCGCTCTCCCCTCTCGTGTCCCCACTCCCTTCTCATGGGCCACATCACCCCCCCTCTCGTGCCCTCCACTCCTCGTATGACCCCCTATCTCTTGTCCCTACACGTCCCCATACGTTCTTATTTTTGTGATATAATTGAGAGAGAGAGAGAGAGAGAGAGAGGAGAGAGAGAGAGAGAGAGAGAGAGAGAGAGAGAGAGAGAGAGAGAGGAGAGAGAGAGAGAGGATACTAATATTGTAATTGCTTGATTTATTTTAAAGTTGAAAGTGTACATTTTATTCATTAGCAACATGTAGTAATAGTAGTAGTAGTAGTAGTAGTAGTAGTAGTAATGTTGGTGGTGGTGGTGGTGGTGATGGTAGTAATAGTTATGGACGTTGTAGTAGTAGTAGTAGTAGTAGTAATGTTGGTGGTGGTGGTGGTGATGGTAGTAGTAATGGGCGTTGTAGTAGTAGTAGTAGTAGTAGTAGTTGCTGTTTTTGTATTATTATTATTATTATTATTATTATTATTATTATTATTATTATTATTATTACTATTACTATTACTATTATTATTATTATTATTATTATTATTATTATTATTATTACTTCTATTATTAGTGTCAGTGGTAGTAGTAATAGTGATGATAGTGGTAGTAGTAGTAACCCTACTAACAATAATAATAATAATAATAATAATAATAATAATAATAATAACAATAATAATAATAATAATAATAATAATAATAATAATAATAATAAAAACAACAACAACAACAACAACAACAACAACAACAACAACTATAACTACAACCCTCGTTTGCCACATTTCTCCATTAATAACACTCAGGAGGTTTGCGTGTATGTGTCTCCTAACCAATAGATAGTAGTATTGATAATATAACAACGATAAACACACACACACACACACACACACACACACACACACACACACACACACCCTTCAAAACACACCTAACCACACCTGTCTCCCATTGCAGGGTTCAGGAAGATGAGCAGCGAGTGGCCAGCAGGAGTGTGGGGTGGCGTGGGCCGGTGGGTGGGGTCCGGCACGTC
>NC_087199.1:3955000-3957500 GCF_035594125.1 Scylla paramamosain
CATTTATGTATCTGTAGAAGAGTTTGGGCTCTTCCTTGCATTTTCTTATTATCTCACTTTCAAAATTTCTTTCTTCTTCTTTTCTTATTATACCATATTCATTCCTTGCCTTTCTGTATTCTTCCCTAGTATTTGTGTTCAGTTGTCTCATCATTTCCTCCAAGCCCTGTCCTTTTTTCTTTTTGCTTCTACTCACCTGCCATTATACCATTCATGCTTCCCAATTTACACTTTATAACTTGGCACAAACTGTTGCACCCCCTATCTATCCTTACTCAAAAATATCTAATTTTTTTATTGCACTACTTTACCTTTAAATAGTTCTTCCCAGTTCATTTTTCCATAAAATTTATTAAGTTCTGCAATGTTTGCCTTAGAATAGTTCTGTCTCCCATTTCAAAATTGTTCATTCCTGTGCAACACTTTTTCCTACTGTGGTATTATTTCTATTGTCACATGATCACTTCTTCCCAGTGGACTCAGACAATGTATACTTGGTCTACTTTCTGGGATTTTTGTAACACTAAGTCCAACTGTGATAGTTCTTCTTCTTTGTATCTTGTAAGTTTGTTCACTCACTGTCTCACTGTATTCACCATCATGGTAAGCATGGTATGCTTGTCATATCACCACGCACTTTTCCACGTCTTTTCGTAGACGTCCAACCCTTCAGGAAGTAAACAGTTCATGCAGGGAAGCCACACAACGCCTGACTTCTGATCTCTCTAAAATTTATGACTGGAGTAAAGCAAACTTAGTATTGTTGAATGCCTCAAAAACTCAATTCCTCCATTTATCAGCTCAACACAACCTTCCAGACAACTATCCCCTCTTCTTCAATGACACTCAACTGTCCCCCTCTTCTACACTGAACATCTTTATTTATATTCTGAACTAGAAACTTCACGTCTCATCTCTAGCTAAAACAGCTTCTATGACGTTAGGTGTTCTGAGACATCTGTTAGTTTTTTCTCACCCTTCCAGCTACTAACTCTGTACAGGAGCCTTATCTGTCTATGTATGGAGTATGATTCACATGTCTGGGAGGTTCCACTCATACCAGTCTTCTAGACAGGATAGAATCAAAAGCTTTTCATCTCATCAACTCTCCTCCAACTGTCTTCAGCCTCTTTCTCATTGCTGCAATGTTGCATCTCTAGCTGTCTTCTACCACTATTTTCATGCTAACTGCTCTTCTGATCTTGCTAACTGCATGCCACCCCTCCTCCCATGGCCTCACTGCACAAGACTTCTTTCTCTCACCCCTGTTCTGTCCACCTCTCTAATGCAAGAGTTAACCAGTATTCTCAATCAGTCACTCATCCCTTTCTCTGGTAAACTATGGAACTCCCTGCCTACTTCTGTATTTCCACCTTCCTATGATTTGAACTCTTTCAAGAGGGAGGTTTCAAGACACATATCCTTCAATTCTTGACTACTACTTCTGATCCAATCCGGGTCTGGTATCACAGTGGGCTTTTTTTTTTTTTAATTGGATTTTTGTTTCCCTTTGCCAGTGTCCCTCCTACATAAAAAAAAAAAAATAAGTAAATATATAGAAAAAAATAAGTTCTTCACTCCATGACCCAACATTTACTTTCACTTCCATCTTCTGCCAGCTCATTCCTTTAGTGTTGAAGCTGCCTACTAAAAGCACTTTGTTACTTTTCCTTATCATTTCCTCTGTGCTATTTCTTGTTTCTAGTTGTATAGTTTTATATCTATCAGTCTCCCATGCATTAGTTTTTGGTGGCATGTACATCACAGTAACTTTGCATTTTTTAAATTTTGTTTGATCTTAATTACAACACTCGAAGTTTCTGCCATTCCATCGCCATATTCCACTTCCTCAACAACAATATCCTCTTTTACCAATATCATCGCTTCTCTTCCTCCCTTTCCTTTTCTCTCTCTCCTCCATGCACTACAACCTTCCTTTGCAAATTCCAACTCTTAGTATGATTTCCATTAAACAAACCACATCTGGTTTATTGTTCTTTAGGTAGTCTTTAAGTTCCATTTGGCTCAACACCAAACCATCTACATTAGTATACATGATCTTGAAACTTCTGCTTGGTGTGGCATATTTGTGGCACCATTTCCTCACTTTCATGACCACAACTTTCCAAACAAATTTTCTCGCTTGTTCTTGTGTTCTCTCCTTATTTTTTTGACTGGGCCTCTACTCTACTACTTTCCTCTACTCTACTCTTTCAGTTTACTTCTCTCTCCTTTATTCATATTTATTCATTCCTTCTACTTTTGCCAATTTTCTTGTTCTTTACAAGACATGTTTCACTGCTGTTTGTGCCATGAATCTTATTTTCATTGATCTTGTTCCATTTTCATTGTATTTTCCAATCCTGTAAACCTCTTCAATTTGTTCAACTATCTCCTCTCCTTCCTCCGCCACTTCTGCTATAATTTCCTTAGTCTTATTTGCCTCTTCTTTCTCTCTAGCTATTTTCATGGGTAAGTTCTTCTCCTTGACCCCAAATAC
>NC_087199.1:3960000-4025000 GCF_035594125.1 Scylla paramamosain
GTGTGTGTGTGTGTGTGTGTGTGTGTGTGTGTGTGTGTGTGTGTGTGTGTGTGTGTGTGTGTGTGTGTGTGTGTGTGTGTGTGTGTGTGTGTGTGTGTGTGTGTGTGTGTGTGTGTGTGTGTGTGTGTGTGTGTGTGTGTGTGTGTGTGTGTGTGTGTGTGTGTGTGTGTGTGTGTGTGTGTGTGTGTGTGTGTGTGTGTGTGTGTGTGTGTGTGTGTGTGTGTGTGTGTGTGTGTGTGTGTGTGTACTAACAATACAGGGTGTACCATGAATTAAGGTATATACCTTAGGATATGATAGTTCAACTAATCCTAAGTCAAAAATACTCTATACACACACATGCTGTTTGCTTTATTTTGTGATGAATTAACATGTAAGTTGTGTGTTGTGGGAGCGGCTTCTCTGGGATCAGTTTCCTGATGATGGATAGGTCATGGAGGCCCACAGGAATAGCCAGCAAGAACCCCTCACCTAACACCAACGGATTTCTTTCCTTTGGGGACTCATGAAATCCTTGGTGTACAAGAACAAATCACGTTACAGAGAGGAGTTGATTCACAGCATTGAGGAAGCTGCAGAGCAGATAAGAAATGACAGGAGCAAAAAGATGCACTTTGGCAGTCAAATGATTGACAAAGCTTGCCATTTAAATGTCAAAATGTTGACTGTCAAAGGGGATGACATTTGCAGTGAATTGCCATGTGTTTTAAAAAGTAGCACTGAATAACCACTGTATTGCTGTGTTACCTGCACATTTTCTTCACTAACACATACAAAAATTTAATCTGTCATTTGCTATTTCCTGTAAGGATTTGACTGCATACAATGTACACAAAAATTTATCACTTAATGCTACGCAGCACCACACGAGTACGTAGTGAGCCAAGGAGGGGAGGAAGGAGGTGGAGGCACACCCAGGCAAGTGGCTCCCGCAACTCACAACTTAGCTACACATTAATTTCTCACAAAATAAAACAAAACACAGCATATGTGTATAGAGTATTTTCAACTTAGAATTACTTGAACTATCATACCCTAAAGTGTGTACCTAAACTTGCAGGACACCCTGTAAAAACTAAGAAAAACACAACAATCTACTGCTAAAACACAGGGCATTACAAGCTTAATTCCTATACAGTTATTTCCAGTAGTCAGGATAAAGTAAGGTTACACTGGTTTAGGCAACATAAGATTAGATTCACATGCATACACATGCAGGCACACTATATGTACACACCAGCATATGTGTGGAACTGGTACAGCCTGTCCTGGGAGTCCACGTACATTCCTATCTTGGTCACTTCAGACGCGCCTCTTCCAGTAACGCAGACAGTGGCATTCATGGGGTGGACCAGCTTAGCCTTGGAGCGACAAGTAACCTTCTCCCTTGTCAGTGTGTCACAGAGCTCCAGGTTGTCGTCCACTATATCACAGGGGATGCCTCCAACGAAGGCCCTGTTATGAGAGGTAAGGATGTGAGGTAAGGCTACAGCTTGAAATGTGCATTTCCCAAAATCCCAGTGCCTTTTCTTTATCAACAAGCTCTAATAGTGTTTGGAGCTCCCCTGATTGGAGTGGTAATTTAAAAGGCTTTAGTGGATGTTATCAGGGTTTTCAAGGGCATTTTCATGATTCAAGTAATGGTTTAATAAGGTTAGTAATAGTTTAACAGACTTTAATGGATATTACCAGGGTTTTCAAGGGTGTTTTTATGATCAAGTAATGGTTTAATAATGCTAGTGACAGTTTAACAAGTTTCAGTGGATGTTGTCAGAGTTTGCAAGGATGTCTCTGTGATTCAAGTAAAAGGGTTAGTCTCTGTGATTCAAGTAAAAGGGTTAATGATACTTTAACAGGATTTAGCGGACATTATTATGGTTTGCAAGGGTGTTTTCATGATTCCAGTAACAGATTAAGGATGGACAGTGACTAAAACTAAACTAAAAACTCCACAACACAACACATACTTGGTAAGAACACTCCCACTCTTAGCTTCACTGGAGACAAGATCAGTGTGGTCAAGCTTGCAGTGTTTGCTGTTGTGGAAACTGCCATGAAGATCCAAAAGAGAGCCTGGCAATGACCAACGAGGAGCTACTGTCTCAATAGCAGGTGACCTTGCCCAGCCATACTAAGGAGAGAATGACACAGGAGGATGAGGAGATGAGGAGATGAGATGAGACATGAGAGAAACATGTAGAACTGGGAGAGAAAGGGAGAAGGAGATGTGTATGAGTGCAATACATGCTGTGGGTGTAAGGGGATGACCTCTAATGAATGGAAGAAGGGAATAGAGTGCTAGAGAGAGAGAGAGAGAGAGAGAGAGAGAGAGAGAGAGAGAGAGAGAGAGAGAGAGAGAGAGAGAGAGAGAGAGAGAGAGAGAGAGAGAGAGAGAGAGAGAGAGAGAGAGAGAGAGAGAGAGAGAGAGAGAGAGAGAGAGAGAGAGAGAGAGAGAGAGAGAGAGAGAGAGAGAGAGAGAGAGAGAGAGAGAGAGAGAGAGAGAGAGAGAGAGAGAGAGAGAGCATGCAAGAACAGAAATAAATGGAGAGAAGAATAGTGAGAGATGAGAGAATGAGTTAGTGCATGCAAAAATGAGAAAACATGCATAAACAAAAATAAATGAAGGTCAGAATGATGAGAGAGAGAAGGATGAGAGGAGAAGAGATAAGTGGAGAGATGAATGCTGAGAGAGAAAGAAATGAGAGAAGGAGAGAGTTGGTGTACAAATCTGGCTGTTGTAGCTGCCCAAGCTGAATAAAAAGATACAAGTTAATGGTATTTTCAAAGGACACATACCACTTAAAGTTCAAAAAAGGGATGGATGCAGATTAATTCATGTTTTACTATTTTTATTTTAGCTTAGTGATATGAAATTACTATGGCTTATTTGAATGAAGGAAAAATGTCTCTGGAAGGGCTTGTGTCAGTGAGGAAATGGTTTACACACACACACACACACAGACACACACACACACACACACACACACATGGACTTGATCACTTTATATAGCTAAAATATACATGTAACACAAATGTACAGGTAATGATTCTCTCTCTCTCTCTCTCTCTCTCTCTCTCTCTCTCTCTCTCTCTCTCTCTCTCTCTCTCTCCCAACCTACCAATACAGAGTGTGAGGAGTCTGCACACACACACCCCATCCACACACACAACAATGCTGTACACTTGGGGAGCCTTGGAGTCTGCACTGCACTGCCTGAAGTAAAAAAGAACAAGAATGACAGAAAAAATACTGGTTCATATTTACTGCAGTTCATTGCCATACACAGAAGTACAGTACAGATCAGCCTGGTTAGTGAGTGAATGTAGGTGGGTGCTGTTCATGGATATAATACTTGATATGTTGTTGTGGAGTCTCCTTATGCATTGATGCCCGTTTATCAGCTTCTGTGCGTGTTTATTTATAATCTCTCTCTCTCTCTCTCTCTCTCTCTCTCTCTCTCTCTCTCTCTCTCTCTCTCTCTCTCTCTCTCTCTCTCTCTCTCTCTCTCTCTCTCTCTCTCTCTCTCTCTCTCTGTCTGTCTGTCCTTAAAAACTCCAGTCAACTCCCAGTGCCTTCCCAAACTTCCCATTGCCTCCCCAAACCCCCCACTTCCTTCCCAAACTCTCCACTGGCTTGCCAAACTCCCCATTGCCTTCCCAAACTCCCCACACCCTTCCCAAACTCCCCACTGCCTTCCAAGACTCTCCACTGCCTCCCCAAACTCCTCACTGCCTTCCAAGATTCTCCAGTAGAATAAATAAATGAAAAGAATGCAAACATGAGAGTAGGTGCCAAGATTACAATTACTAGGGACACAAAAAGACAAGAACAGAAAGAAGAGGTACTGTTCTATTATTGGTGGTGGTGGTGGTGGTGATAGAGAATAAGAACAAAACATATGAAATTGTGCTTTTAGAAGTACATCCACTTCCTATATTATTCACCATGTTGGCATAATAATCTTTTGGCACTCACCCACAAACTGTTATGACCTACCAGCCAGCAACTCACCCACTGGCGCAGGCAATCCTATCCTTGGTGGTCAGGTAGGTAATCACTCTGCATTCAATCTCCTCTTCCTTATTCACCAAGAACACCTAATTGTCTTATGAGGGATTGAAGTAGCTGAACTGGTCCTCACTGAAACCTGCAGGGGAGATTGTGCCTTAGTGGTGGTGGTGGTGGTGGTGCTGGTGGTGGTGCTGGTGGTGGTAGACAAGAAGAAAAATAATAAATACTGACTTAGTGGTGGTGGTGGTGGTGGTGGTAGTAACAGTGATAGTAGTAGTAGTAGTAGTAGTAGTAGTAGTAGTAGTAGTAGTAGTAGTAGTAGTAGTAGTAGTAGTAGTAGAAGTAGTAGTAGTAGTTGTTGCTGTGTTACTACCTACTAGTAGAAGTAGAAGTAGTAGTAGTAGTAGTAGTAGTAGTAATAGTAGTAGTATTAGCAGTAGTAATAGTAGTATTGGTAATAGTAGTAGTAGTAGTAGTAGTAGTAGTAGTAGTAGTAGTAGTAGTAGTAGTAGTAGTAGTGGTGGTGGTGGTGGTGGTGGTGATGGTGATGGTGGTGGTTGAGGTGGTGGTGGTTGAGGTGGTGGTGGTGATGGTGGTAGTAGTAGTAGTGGCAGTAGTAGTAGTAGTAGTGGCAGTAGTAGTAGTAGTAGTAGTAGTAATAGTAGTAGTAGTAGTAGTAGTAATAGTAGTAGTAGTAATGATGGTGGTGGTGGTTAGTGGTGGAGGTGGTGGTGGTAGTAGTAGTAGTAGTAGTAGTAGTAGTAGTAGTAGTAGTAGTAGTAGTAGTAGTAGTAGTAGTAGTAGTGGTGGTGGTGGTGGTGGTGGTGCTGGTGGTGGTGCTGGTGGTGGTAGTAGTAGTAGTAGTAGTAGTAGCAACAGTAGCAGTAGTACTAGTGGTAATAGTAGTAGTAGTAGTAGTAGTAGTAGTAGTAGTAGTAGTAGTAGTAGTAGTAGTAGTATTAGTAGTAGTATTAGATATGGTTGGATGCCACAGTCATTAGCGGGAGCTGGGGCTAATGACCTCCAAGTAATGGAGCCCCTAACTGACACATCAATAAACATGGGGTGGAGGTATTAGTAGTAGTAGTAGTAGTAGTAGCAACAGTAGCAGTAGTACTAGTGGTAATAGTAGTAGTAGTAGTAGTAGTAGTAGTAGTAGTAGTAGTTGTAGTGGCAGTAGTAGTAGTGGCAGTAGTAGTAGTGGCAGTAGTAGTAGTAGTAGTAGTAGTAGTAATGATGGTGGTGGTGGTGCTTCACAACATTCGAGTAAAATGTCCCTCTCTGGCACAATATGTAGAAAACACATATAGTGACCCCTCGGATTTGTACATATGTAGTAATAGTGGTAATAGTGTTAAGGTGTTAAAGTCCATGGAAGGGACAACACAAGGTGACCCAGTGGCCATGGCGATGTACGCCCTCGGACTTTCAGTGCTGCAACAAGTTATCTCATATGAGAAAACGAGTGTGAAGCAAGTGGCGTACGCGGATGACCTGTCAGGGGCCGGCAAAATAACAGACTTGAAAAAATGGTGGGGCTTAGTGAACGACAATGGTCCCATCATAGGGTACACACCCAATGCTGCTAAGTCCGTCCTTATTGTAAAGCCTGAACACTATGACAGTGCAGTGGATAACTTCAGTGGCAGTGGAGTTATAATAACAAAGGATGGACAACGGCATCTGGGTGCTGTCATCGGAACAGAGGAGTTCAAGAAGGAGTACATAGGAGAAAAGGTGAAGGAGTGGATACATGAGGTGGAAGTCCTGTCTGACATGGCCAGGACTGAGCCTCATGCAGCCTACTCTGCCTACACCCACGGCTTGCAGCATCAATGGAGATTCGCCATGCGCACCATCCCAGGCATCAGCCCTCTCCTTGCACCACTGGAGGTCTCGATAAGGAACACCTTCCTCCCAGCGTTACTGAGATACCACACCATCGGAGATGGGGAAAGGGCACTGCTCGAACTTCCACCAAGACTGGGCGGGATGGGAATCACCTCCCCTGAGAAGTTGGCGACTGTGGAGAACCTCAACTCCCTCAAGCTCACCAGGTCCCTCACAGAGAAGATCATTGCTCAGGACGCACATGGTGAAATAGCCCAAAGTGCAGTCACTGAGCAAGGACGAATTATATCTAAAGATAGGCAACAACATCAACGAAACTGTCTCGAAGACCTGATAAACATCCTGCCTGCAACCACAGTGAGAAAAATCCTCACTGCACAGGAAACGGGAGCCTCTAACTGGCTAACGTCACTGCCCATCAGAGCGAAGGGCTTCAGCCTCAACAAACAAGAATTTGTCGACGCCATTGCTCTGAGGTACGGCTGGCCGATGGAAGGACTCCCCAGTACTTGTGTGTGTGTGGCTCCCCCAATGACGTCAACCACACCATGACGTGCAAAAAGGGGGGATTCGTATGTATCAGGCACGATGAGGTGAGAGATCTGACCGCCAGCATGCTCAGGGAGGTGTGCCACGATGTCTCCACTGAACCGACCCTCCTGCCGCTAGATGGCGAGCACCTGCGCTACAGAACAGCCAACACCACCAACGAGGCTCGAGTCGACGTCAGTGCACGAGGGTTCTGGACAAGGGGACAGAAAGCATTCATGGACATACGGATCTTTGACCCGATGGCCGCCTGTCACCACGAACTCTCCCTGGAGGCCGCCCACCGCAAGAATGAGCAGGAGAAGATCCGAGCGTATGGGGAGAGAATCCAACACGTTGACCAGGGCAGCTTCACACCTCTGGTCTTCACCACATCTGGCGGGATGGGCTCCAAGGCTCAGTGCTTCTACTCAAGACTAGCCGACCTAATGGCAGAAAAGAAGCACCAGCCAAGGAGCCATGTCGTCGCATGGATGAGGTGCCGTCTCTCATTCTCCCTCCTCAGATCCGCCCTCCTGTGCCTCAGGGGGACAAGGCATTCCACTCCCATACCTGCAGACTTAGGAGGCCTCGACTGCGAGGCTACAGTGGTGGAGAGTGGCATAAGAGTAGATAGAGTAGAGGTAGAGTGAATTTATAGTTAAAAACTAATGTTTATATTATAGAGTATTAGATATGGTTGGATGCCACAGTCATTAGCGAGAGCTGGGGCTAATGACCTCCAAGTAATGGAGCCCCTAATTGACACATCAATAAACATGGGGTGGAGATATTAGTAGTAGGTAGTAGTAGTAGTAGTAGTAGTAGTAGTAGTAGTAGTAGCAACAGTAGCAGTAGTACTAGTGGTAATAGTAGCAGTAGTACTAGTGGTAATAGTAGCAGTAGTAGTAGTAGTGGTAGTAGTAGTAGTAGTAGTAGTAGTAGTAGTAGTAGTAGTAGTAGTAGTAGTGGCAGTAGTAGTAGTAGTAGTAGTAGCAGTAGTAGTAGTAGTAGTAGTAGTAGTGGTGGTGGTGGTGGTGGTGGTGGTGGTGGTGGTGGTGGTGGTGGTGGTGGTGGTGGTGGTGGTGGTGGTGGTGGTGGTAGTAGTAGTGGTGGTGGTGGTAGTAGTAGTAGTAGTAGTAGTAGTAGTAGTAGTAGTAGTAGTAGTAGTAGTAGTAGTAGTAGACTCATGACATTTCCTTTACCATACCTAGGGCCAGTAGAGACAGGAAATGTGTATTTACCTAGTTGTGTTTTACAGGAAAACAGGTATGCTCGTGCTGTCCTGTCTCCATATCTATAAGCATCCAGCTTAACTTTAAATTCATGGATATTTGTTGCTTGTACCACTGTTTCATCTAAGTTGTTCCATATTTCTATGCTTCTATTTGGGAAACCATATTTCTTGATATCTCTTCTACTTGCTGTTTTCCTCAATTTCAGTCCATGTCCTCTTGTATCTCTTGAGTCCCACACAAATAAGTCTTCTTTGTCAACTTGATCGTTACCTTTTAAAGCTCTGTATATAGCAATCAGGTTTCCTCTTTCTCTTCTCTCTTGTAATGATGGAAGCTTCAATCTCCTTAATCTTTCTTCATAGGTTCTCTCAAACTTGGTACCAATTTGGTTGTAGCTCTTTGGATCCTTTCAATTTTCCTTATTTCCTTTTTATTATGGGGTGACCAAACAATTCGACCAGTTTTGGTCGAATCACATATTCCATCGACTTTTTCATTATCTCTTCATCCATGTAAGCAAATGCCCCTTTCATCTTTTTTTAGTAACTCATACATTTCCCAAACTATTTTGTTTACATGTTTTTCAGGTGATAAATTATCACTTATTGTAATTCTCAAATCTTTTTCTTCTTTGGTTTTCTTAATTTCCACTTCTCCCATGGTGTAGGAACTTGTCAATCTTCTTTTGCTCTTTTCCTAATTCCATCACCTTGCATTTCTTTGCATCGAATTCCATTTCCCATTTCTTACTCCATTTATATATCTTATTTTAGATCTTTCTGTAATATTTCACAATCCATATTGTTTTCCACTCTTTTCAATAATTTTGCATCGTCTGCAAACAGACTTATATAACTGTCAACCTCATTCACTATATTGTTGACATACACCAGAAACATTACAGGGGCTAAGACTGTCCCCTGTGGTACTCCACTTGTAACTCTATACCATTCTGATTTTTCTCCCTTTATTACTGTTCTTATTTCTCTGTCCCTCAAGTCTGTAATCCAATTCAGTGTGTTGCCTTGCAAACCCCTTATATTTTGAATTTTCTATAGCAGTCTCTGGTGTGGTACCTTATCAAATGCTTCTTTTAGGTCTAAATAAAACAGTCTGCCCATCCCTCTCTCTCTCTCTTGAATCATACCAATCGCTCTACCATAAAAGCTCACTAAATTCGTGACACAAGACCTTCCACTTCTGAAACCAAATTGTGTGTCAGTCAATGTTTGTGTTTCTTCTAAATATTCCATCCATCTGTTTTTAACTATTCTTTCCACTATTTTTGCCACCACACTTATTAGGAACACTGGTTTGTAACTCAATGGATCTTCTTTATTACCTCCTTTAAAAATGGGCACAATATTGGCTCTCTTCCAGTCTAAAGGGATTTTTCCTTCCTTAAAAGAACATACTATGGTATTGTGTATACTTCCTGCCGGTTGTTCACAACATTCCTTAAGTATCCAGTTGGACACTCCATTCGGTCCTTGAGCCTTACTTACATCCAAATCTTTCATAATCTTCTTAATTTCACTTATGTCCACCTGTACCTCTCTCATCACACTGTCTCTGTGCCATGCTCTTTCTCCTTCAAATTTGCTTTCTTTGGTGAATTCTGACTGGAAGCACTTGTTCATTAATTCTGCTTGTAACCGTGTGTCTTCATATGTAACGTCATCTTCCCATTCACATATCTGAAGAATAACTTTGGCTCATCTTTGCACTTGTTAACAATATCTTTCTCATAATTCCTTTCTTCATCTCTCAGGATTCTGATATATTAATTTCTTGCCTCCTTGAATTCTTTCCATTTCTCACTTCCTCCTTTTTTCTCCATCTATTCCATCCTCTTGTGTCCATGCATTCATCTTTGGGGGTGCATAAGCCACTGCAAAATCTCTTCTTCCTTCTTCCTTCCTTTTTGTTTGAATTATAATTACTTCTGCCATTCCTTCTCCCATTTCGACATCTTCTGTGTGTGTGTGTGTGTGTGTGTGTGTGTGTGTGTGTGTGTGTGTGTGTGTGTGTGTGTGTGTGTGTGTGAGAGAGAGAGAGAGAGAGAGAGAGAGAGAGAGGAGAGAGAGAGAGAGAGAGAGAGGAGAGAGAGAGAGAGAGAGAGAGGAGAGAGAGGAGATGAGAGAGAGAGAGAGAGAGAGAGAGAGAGAGAGAGAGAGAGAGAGAGAGAGAGAGAGAGAGAGAGAGAGAGAGAGAGAGAGAGAGAGAGGAGAGAGAGAGAGAGAGAGAGTGACAGGCCACTAAGGCACAATGTACACACTGACCTGACCCTCTGATGTGCAAGGTCATGCCATCCCATCACTCAGCACACTGGGGGCTTCTGCCAGTAATGGATGCCCCCAAGGGTGCCCCTGAGGAGGGTCATAACAGGTCACATAAGAGGTCACATATAAGAAGTCATACAATTATGAACAAATTTACAAGTTTATAGTAAAAATTTTCAGATGTGTTTAAGTGTGTGTGTGTGTGTGTGTGTGTGTGTGTGTGTGTGTGTGTGTGTGTGTGTGTGTGTGTGTGTGTGTGTGTGTGTGTGTGTGTGTGTGTGTGTGCGCGCGCGTGCGTGCGTGCGTGCGTGTGTTTCCAGATTTCTGCAGTAACTTTGCAGGAAACTACTGTTCTTAATATCCTTCTACACACACCCTTCTTCTTCATCTCCTCATGACCTCTTGTGCTTCTAAAGTCTCTCACCACCAAATTACTCTGGTCCAATTTTTCACAGTCTGACAAAATCCAATATAATGCCATCAGATCACCTCTCTCTCTTTCTCTCTTCCAAGGGTGGGTAGGTTTAGTTTTAGTCTCTCTTCATATGATAAGTCTGATAGGGTCAGAGGCAACTTTGTCGCTGCTCATTGTATTCTTTCTAATTTCTTTATGTCCCTTTTAGTGCTGGGAGACCACATCACTGCTGCATATTTCAAACTAGGTCTTATCATTGTCAGTTACATCCCTAATCATCTCTTCACCCAGATAGTTGAATGTTGTTCTTATGTTTCTCACCAGATTATATGTTTCCCCTGTCTTTCTTTTTACATGTACCTCTTAGGACAACTTATCAATGACAGTAATTCCAAGGTTTTTCTCTTCACTCTCCACTTTTATTTCCTCATTACCCAATCTATAACTGAAGACTGGCATCACACAACTATGCCCAAACTTCAACACTCCTCATCTTTTTATGTTAAACTCCATTTTCCAAGTGTCACTCCAATCCCAAATCACATTCAGATCTCCATGTAGAGCTTCAAAATCCTGTCCTCTCCACTTTTCCCATCAATTTTGCATCATCAGCAAATAGACTCATGTAGCTATTCACCCCTTCCATCACATCGTTCACACAGGTAACAAACATGACTGGTGGCAGTACTGAACCCTGCAGAACACCACTAATTACCTGTCTCCATGATGACTTTTTATCTTTGACCACTGTTCTCATTTCCCTTCCTCTCAGAAAGTCACTGATCCAATCTAGGAGTGCTCCTCTCAGCCCACCAGACATTTCTCATTTCCACAACAGTCTGCTGTGGGGCACCTTATCAAAATAAACACAATCTGCCCATCCCGCTCTTTCTTGTACCATATCTATGACTGGAGCAGAAGCACCTTAAATTTGTTATACATGACCTTCCTTTCCTAAATCTGAATTGTCTGTCTGTTAATATTTCTCTCTTTTCCAGATATTCACTCCATCTTTACTTCACTATTCTTTGGCACAACTTTGCCACTACACTTGTTAATGATGCCAGTCTATAATTAAATGGTTCTTCTTTGCTTCCAATCTTATATATGGGGACTATACCTGCTTTTTTCCAATGTTGGGCACCACTCCTTCCCTTAATGAAGTTATGATGAGTTTGTAAATCATGTGTGCAGGTTGATCTCTGCATTCCTTCATCACCCAATCAGATAATCCATCAGGTCCCTGTGCCTTCCTCGCATCCAAGTCTTCCATCATTATTCTTACCTCATCCACTGTTACCTCAATCTCACTCACTCTTCTACTCTCACATCTGCCGTCACCGGTCTACCAAATGTTCCCTCTCCAATGAAGACACTGAAAGAAGTCATTCAAAACCTCTGCAATTTGTGCTTCTTCTTCAACATGTTTACCATTTATTTTCAGTTTGTTGAACCCATTCTTATTCTTCATTTTACCGTTCTATAGAACATCCTTGGTTCATCCTTACATATGTCTATAATATCTTTTCATGAATTCTTTATTTCTTCCCTCCTTAGAGTATTAATTTCTCTCCCTTTTATATGTTGACTCCACTCACACTCACATACTGTTCATCTACCCTCCCTCCTCCTCCTCCTCCCTTTCTTCCATCTCTCCCATAACTCCTCTGCTTTTCCTTCCTTCTCCCTTGTCTCCATATCTCCACTTACCTCTTTCTCTTTCTCTTCTCTCTCCCTAACCCAGCCACTCTCTCTCTCTCTCTCCTCTCTCTCTCTCTCTCTCTCTCTCACACACACACACACACATACACACATATACACACACACACCTTTTTTCCATCCGGTTTCTTCTGCATCATGAAAACCACATCCTTTTGATATTAGTACTTAATTCTCCTCAGAGCCACCACCACCACCACCACCACTGTCGCAACCACTATCATTATTTTCACCTTTATCTTTACTCAGGTGGTGTTGTTATGGTCTCCAGGGGCATTTTCATGACTGACAATGCAAGGATTTTGTAAGAGAGAAAGAAAATGCCCCATGAGAATTTTGGTGATCATCTGTATGGCCTTTGAAAATGTTTTTTTTATGAGAAAGCAAAGCATTAAGAATACAAACAAGATAGAATTAAGCTAACACAGGAAGCTGGTAAGTTAGTTTGTTGTATACTAAATGCAAGGTCTTGTTTCTGGAAAGTTGTGCTTCAGGTTCAAACCAGTGACTGTCAAGATTAACACATCTTCCTCATAAAACTTTTCCTACAGTGCAGTATACTATAATAGACACATATAAAAATAAATATTACTACTACTACTTTTCTCCTATAAGAGGGCCACTGGCCAGGGGCAACAAAAAATTTGGAATAAAAAAAAGAAAAAAAAAAAAAAAAGCCCCAGTTTTACTTCAGTAGAAGTAAAACTATACAGACTACAGACAAATGAGTAGTAAATACAACATCAAATCAATCCTTTAGGACCAAACCTAGGCATGTTGATACATCACTGGAATTCTGTCTGCTGCTGATCCCATCATACAGAATCCATTAGCTATTTGTGATGGGTTCCCACGGCAGAGGCTTCACGCAGCAGCAGCACCACCACACGAGTAGCAGGCACACGCACCACACTCAGCCAGGAATGCACTTTCCAAGGCAACTGTGGATAATGAATAAAGAAAAAAAAAAAAATTAGCCTTGAATTGATTTTCCAGAGCACCTGTGAACAGAGAAGAAATGAATAGAATAGTAAATACTTCACAATAGTAAGTGTGGCTACATTTCAACATATTTTTTACCTGGCTGGTCTCACAAGAGAGAACCCCTTCAGGGCCAGTTCAGGGTCAGCTCACCAGCACTATCAAAAAGACACCAAAGTCTGTACATGCTTATCTAACTGCCTGGCAAGTGTGCCATCAGCCCAAGACAAATAATAAATCTGACTTGCAGCACAGCGTATATGTCACCAGCAAGAATCAAACTGATGTACACCTGAGAAGTTGGACAAACTGTACCTAAAACCACCAACAGAATTCGATTCAGGCACACTGTTAGCAAGAAAATTCCAGATTTTCATCACTCTGAGAAAAATGTGTGCCTGGCATCACAACAACTATAAGGAATGCTGACAGAAGTGGCTCAGATGAACAGGTCTGCTGCATTAATTGTATGGACGGCCTCTAGTGCTGACAGCAGTGGCTAAGGTGTACAAGTCTGTTGCATTAATTTGTATGGATGGCCTCTAGTGCTGATAGAAGTGGCTGAGATGAACAAGTCTGTTGTATTAATTGTATGGACGGCCTCTAGTGCTGACAGTAGTGGCTAAGGTGTACAAGTCTGTTGCATTAATTTGTATGGATGGCTTCTAGTGCTGACAGTAGTGGCTGAAATGAACAGGTCTGCTGCATTAACAGTATGGATGGCCTCTAGTGCTGACACAAGGGGGCTGAGGTGAACAGTAATTGGGGAGAGTCCATGAAAATATCTTCCAAATTTAAAAATAAGATCAACCCATAATAGTTTCTCCCTTTGAGTGAATAAAAGTGCAAGGCCTTGAAATGCTGAACGTAAGACATGTTCTCAAATCCTTGAATTATTTTCGCCCACTGTCTCTTAACTGACTCCAATAGTCTGAGGTCAGAGACACAATCAGTAATCCAAGCAGCAGAATAAGCATGACAGGCTTGGGAGAAACCACAGATGACGTTTACTAGCCAATACCATCCCAGCCACCATCTAACCCTTACCTAGCACAAGGAGGGATCTCAGAAGTAGCAGAGAGAGAGAGAGAGAGAGAGAGAGAGAGAGAGAGAGAGAGAGAGAGAGAGAGAGAGAGAGAGAGAGAGAGAGAGAGAGAGAACAACAAAGAAAAGTTAATTACCAAACAAGACACAATACAAATTATACTCCGTAGAAAGAAGAATGAAAAATACCAAATTATATACACGTGGAAAATAATGGTAAATTTATAGTTTAAGCCAATGTCCCCAATCTCTACCCACGGCCCCCCAATCCCTCAAGCAAGCTTGGGGGCCTGTGGGGAACCGGGGGTTTTGGGGGGGGGGAGTCATATACGAGTGATATATGGACTTAAAAAATCTAGGGAAATTTCCCCAATATCTAGAGAAATCTAGGGAAATTTTCCTAAATCTAGGGAAATTCTCTATATCTAGGAAAATACCCCAAACTCTCCCTCTCGCAATTTGACAAGACATTGAGAAGCACCTAACCTAACCTGCCACGCAGGAAGATGCGTTCCTTCCAGGAAAGTTCCTTTAAAGTCAGAAACGCTGAAGTTGCACTGCTTACTGCGCTTCTTTTTCGGCAGCTTGCGGTACCGGCCGCAATACCACACACGCCTGTCACTGCGCAGCTTACACGGCGTGTGGCACTCGGGACACTCGACTGCAGTGGGTAAAACGCCGTGTTTCCTCAAGAACTGGCAGCACAAGTCGTCTTTGCGGTGAAACGTAGCGATGAAGAGCCAATAATCAAATTTGCAACCAGTACAAGTAACGTCAACAGTAGCCATGGCGGAAGTGACCGGAAGCGGTGTGCACACACCTGCCCGCGCAGCTTATGGGTACTTATAGAGACTTCCTATTGGTGCAACTCGTGGTGTTAAGTGGTGGTAGCACGTGATTGGCCCGAGGAATTATAGACACAGTGATCCTATCCAGCAGCTACCCACAATTCAAAGCATTAAACAACTGAAGTTCAGGCAACAATACACCATTTATGTTTACCTGTGGACTTAGAAAAAGTAGAGAGCGCTGTGCATTCCCAGGCCTATTGTGGCGTTATTATTAATTTCCGACAAGTAGTGTAATCATTAGAAAAGATGTGAATAGTGAGAAGAACAAAATGAGGTAGGTTATTACCACGTAGTGTGTAATGGCTTAAACTATAATAATACCAAAATAATTATTGCTAACCAAACTGTCCCGCCCAAATCTGAACCCATCACATGCACTCACTCCAAAGCACGATCAGGAAGGAATAAGCGTGGCCATCCCACCTCCCTTCAAACTGCCACACCAGTATCAGAAGCCTCCAGCACAGCAGTGTTGCAACAAGGGACACCCACCCGTTCACCTCCCTCCCAGCACACACCGTGACATGAAGGGCGTGAATACCAAACACTTACAGAGGAAGCTGGACAAATTCCTGGTCACAATCCCCGTCCTGTCAGGAAGCGAACACAACACTGGCCAAGGTTGTCTCTGTCACTGGACCTTCTTTCAAGACAAGCAGTTTTGTTGCTTTACGAATGGCGCCAAACTTGTCAGGGGTGTCCGATAATCTGGTACATGTAACAGTGCATGTTCCACTTGAGTTTGGTTGCGTGACACGCAGCACAAGTCAGGCAGAGCAGAGGGCTACGGTGTCACACCGCCTGTCTCCGCCTGCCGCTGCTGGTGTCATCTTCCTAGCTGTCTGCTCTTTGTTTACAAATGAAAGCCGAATTGCTGTGAACACTTTAAAGATCTGTCTCAACCCTATATTTGACTAATCTTTTAACCAAGTCTTCAGCCATGTTCCTCTCCCTCTCTAGGGCTGCAATGATGCCCCTGCATCATCACTTTTATGCTCTGGGGGCTTCCTGTGAGCCAACCACAGGCTTGGTGGCTGTCCTGTCTCCTTCAGGAAGGCACAAGTGAGGCGGGTGACTGCAGGCTGTAGTGAGGGGTGGACGCCCCCTGTCGCCAGCTGGATCAGCAGGTCAAAGGTGTTGACGCCCACGGCTAGCAGCGGAGACTTGGGTTGGCACCTGGCTGGCCAGTGGCCATGCAATGGCTGGCACCTGGCTGGCCAGTGGCCTTGCAGTGGTTGGCACCTGGCTGGCCAGTGGCCTTGCAGTGGCCAGCAACTGAATGTATCTGGCTGGGAAACACTTAAAACACTTTATTACGCTTACCTATAAATTCACACTAAATGATAATTTCATATAGAAAGACTGACAGACATCACATTATATAAATATAGTTTTTTTTTTCGGTCATGTGCTTATATCTATAATATTCTAAATACACATATAGAAAATGAATACATTTTAAATGCAGTGAATATATATATATATATATATATATATATATATATATATATATATATATATATATATATATATATATATATATATATATAAACTTCCTTGTATAAGTATTATATATACATAGTAACAATAATAGTAATAATAATAATAATAATAATAATAATAATAATAATAATAATATTGATAGACAGTAAAGGTAATTACAATAATAAAAGGAATATTGAAGATTAATAATAATAACAGTGGACAAAAAGAGTAATTGGAAGGTAAATGCTTCTTAAATATATAATGATAATTGTAGATAAAAAGAATAATTGGAGGATAAATACATCTATCAATACATCTATCAACAACACATCTATCAAGTCAGTGTTACATCACCAGCAACACATCTATCAAGTCAGTGTTACATCACCAGCAACACATCTATCAAGTCAGTGTTACATCACCAGCAACACATCTATCAAGTCAGTGTTACATCACCAGCAACACATCTATCAAGTCAGTGTTACATCGCCAACAATCTTCTTATTTTCCCCTACTATCGATCCCCTGATAAACGTAAAAGAGAAAAGAGAAGGGAAGAGAAGGGAAGGGAAGGGAACGAGACAAGACGAACGAGACGAACGAGACGAACGAGACGAGACGAACGAGACGAACGAGACGAGACGAACGAGACAAGACGAACGAGACGAACGAGACGAACGGGACGAACGAGACGAAACGAACGAGACGAACGAGACGAGACGAACGAGGCGAACGAGACGAGACGAACTGGACGAACGAGACGAACGAGACGAGACGAACTGGACGAACGAGACGAGACGAGGCGAACGAGACGAGACGAGACGAGGCGAACGAGACGAAACGAACGAGACGAACGAGACGAGACGAACGAGGCGAACGAGACGAGACGAGACGAGACGAGTCTTTCGAAAGGGACATGAGGAGCGAGACCAGACGAACAGGACGAGACGGAATGTGAGGGGGGAGACAGGACAGGAGAGGGGAGGGGAGGGGAGGAGAGGGGAGGGGAGGGGAGGGGAGGGGATCAGAGGAGAGAGGAAGAGACAGGACAGGAAAAGATGGGAGGGGAGGGGGAGGGGAGAGGAGAGAAAGGACAGGACAGGAAAGGACAGGACGGGACAGGACAGGACAAGACGAAGAGACAGAACAGGACGGGACAGGACAGGACGGGACAGGACAGGACAAGACGAAGAGACAGAACAGGACGGGACGGACAGGACGGGACAGGACAGGACGGGACAGGACAGGACAAGACGAAGAGACAGAACAGGACGGGACAGGACAAGACGGGACAGGACAGGACAAGACGAAGAGACAGAACAGGACGGGACGGACAGGACGGGACAGGACAGGACGGGACAGGACAGGACAAGACGAAGAGACAGAACAGGACGGGACGGACAGAACAGGACAGGACAGGACAGGACGGGACAGGACAAGACGAAGAGACAGAACAGGACGGGACGGACAGGACGGGACAGGACAGGACGGGACAGGACAGGACAAGACGAAGAGACAGAACAGGACGGGACGGACAGAACAGGACAGGACAGGACAGGACGGGACAGGACAAGACGAAGAGACAGAACAGGACGGGACGGACAGAACAGGACGGGACGGGACGGGACAGGATAGGACGGGACAAGACAAAGCAGTACGGGAGAAAAGGAGAGGAGAGGAGAGGAGATGGGAGGAGAGGACAGGAGAGGAGAGGAGAGGTGAGGAGAGGAAAGGGGAAGGGAAAGGGAGGGGAGGGGAGGGGATGGGAGAGAAGAAGAGGAGAGAAGAGGAGAGGGGAGGGGAGGGGAGGGAATGGGAGAGGAGAGGAAAAAAGAAGAGAAGGGAGGGGAAGGGACGGGACGGGAACGCCTCGCCCAGCACATCCCTGTCTCGCTTCTCGACATCCTTTTTGTTCCTCAGCTGCACCTGGCGTCGCTCCCAGGCTGCGGCTTTCTGCCTCGCCCAGGCGACGCGGGCTGGGCCGGTGGCTGGTGCGATCACAGCGGCGCTCATGGTTTGCATTCGTTGCTTCCAGTGACAGGGTGGTCTGAGGGCGGCACATAGTAAAAAAATATTATCGCAAAAAGACTGCAAAGAGAGAGCTCTCTGATTGGTGGACGAGACCACTACTAACTCCAAGCTGGTTCTCCTCACGGGGCTCTCAGCCAATAGGGGCCTTTACTGACACCCTCCCTCCCTCCCTCCCACACATCTACACACTTCCAGTGTAGTGTAGTATAGTATAGTAATGATGACTATGCTAATATAGGGATCTTGTTTAAGAGAGAGAGAGAGAGAGAGAGAGAGAGAGAGAGAGAGAGAGAGAGAGAGAGAGAGAGAGAGAGAGAGAGAGAGAGAGAGAGAGAGAGAGAGAGAGAGAGAGAGAGAGAGAGAGAGAGAGAGAATATTAAGTAACAACTGAGTAAAGAAGTCAAATACCATTAATATCACACACACACGGCGAGGCGAGGCAAATGGGCGAGCCTTTTAATATGTAGTCCCTGTTCACCTAGTATCATATATACGAGTATATACATATATATATATATATATATATATATATATATATATATATATATATATATATATATATATATATATATATATATATATATATATATATATATTCAGAGATGTAACCCGAGGGATTGTGGCCTCGCTGTCCCCTTGTGTGGTGTGTCACGGGTCTCAGTCCTGCCCCAAACATCGGTCACTATGAGCTCTGAGTTAACGGCTGGCTGGGTGACCAGCAGACACCCTTAGATGAATCACACACACACACACACACACACACACACACACACATAGCATCTAAATAGCAGTTTCGTATAATGTTCTAAAATTCTAATTTTATAATTTAACAAGGATTTTACATCAGCAATGAGGACAAATACTCGTGATAATGAAGCAATCATAACTACGGTCTTTGAAAATAGTCCTTATGAAAATGTAAAGCCTTTAGGAATACGAGTCACTTTTCTTTTGGTTTGCAACACACTAAGCCAACGATCACACCACGCTGAACACACCGCCGTCCGCACTGCTTCTCCTCCGAGCAGCGAACTCAAGCAGCGCTGGGTCTGGTTACAACTTGGATGGCCTAGCAGGAAGAAGTTACGTGTTGCTTGAAGTATCTGTTATTCTCAGCTGTAGGCAAACTAATGACGCTCTCCCTGGGAACACTTGCCTCATGCACTGTGTCTTCGTATTGCTGGGTGTCACTTGTCTGTCTCACTGTTTGCCACATTATTTTTTTCCTTATCTCTTGTAGTTTCCTCTTGTCGTCATTACGTTACCTATGTCGTTTCTGTCATTATCACTTCATCACTTTTTTTGTTCTTGTTATTGTTCCTTTATGTTCTTGATATTTTTTTCTTCAGTTTTTTTTTATCGGGGTGGTATTTCTCCTCGTCCTCGTCCTCCTCCTCCTCTTCCTCCTATTCTACCTGCTCTTCTTTTTTTTTTCTCCTTTCTTCTTTTTTTTTCTCCTTTCTTCTTTTTTTTCTTTTTTCTTTTTTCTTCTTGTTCTTCCTCTTAACATTTTTTATAACTTTCCCTCTCAGACGAATAAAGCGCTGCACCTATGGCAGACAATGGGTCTATCCTCGTGAGCGAGCCACATGAAGCACACGTCGGCATCACCACCCTTGGCTTGACACGCTCCCACAGCAACAAGGTGCATGCTGGCGTGTGTGTCAGAGCCTTACAGCGACCTGTTGCCCCCACACGGCTTACATGGCTATGAGATTTATTCGCCATTACTTTGGTTTATTTTACTATAACTTTAAGTGAGCTTATGTTTTGACTAACTGGTGAATTGCATCTCCATCCAATCAGGAGCAAGGAGGCGGAGTGTGACCAGCGTCGTGGCACCAACACAGAGGCAGGCAGCCTGAAGGAAGGCCAGCAACACAGAGGCAGGCAGCCTGAAGGAAGGCCAGCAACACAGAGGCAGGCAGCCTGAAGGAAGGCCAGCAACACAGAAGGCAGTTTGAGCAATGATGAGTGTTGTCCCCAGCAGTACTGGAACAAAGAGGCGGCGTGAGGGACACACTCCACCCAGCCCGGCACGCTCCCCACACCAAACACCTCATACTGCTGCTGCTGCTGCTGTCAAATCTTTCCTCCACTACTAAATATATATATATATATATATATATATATATATATATATATATATATATATATATATATATATATATATATATATATATATATATTTAGTAGTGGAGGAAAGATTTGACAGCAGCAGCAGCAGCAGTATGAGGTGTTTGGTGTGGGGAGCGTGCCGGGCTGGGTGGAGTGTGTCCCTCACGCCGCCTCTTTGTTGCAGGATGACAACGTGGAGGAGTGTCCAGTGTGCCTCACCACCTTTGACGACACCCTCAGACGGCCACGCAACCTGCCCTGTGGCCATACAGTGTGCTCGCCGTGCATTGATGGACTGAAGCAGCAGGGTGCCGTCATGTGCCCCACCTGCCGGGCGAGTCACGCCGTGCCCGAGGCGGGCCAGTTCTCCATCTCCTATGCTGTTGAGGGACTGGTGAGGAGGCTGAGGGGTGCAGGACTGGCCTCTCTGCCAGCCGAGCCAGGGAAGCAGACAGCCCCACC
Organism: Scylla paramamosain; assembly: GCF_035594125.1. NCBI lineage: Eukaryota > Metazoa > Arthropoda > Malacostraca > Decapoda > Portunidae > Scylla > Scylla paramamosain. The sequence continues at coordinate 3,981,018 of NC_087199.1, forward strand.
AGTGACACGGCCTGCACCAATGGCGACAACGGGACTCAGCCCCCTCCCCCAGCCACTGTCCCTCCCTCCCTCCCTGCACGCCCACGCCCTCCCCACACTCTCCGCCCTGCCCCTCCGCCAGCCACTGTTCCTCCCTTCCTCCCTGGAGGCCCACACCCTCCCCACACTCCCCGCCCTGCCCCTCCGCCAGCCACTGTTCCTCCCTTCCTCCCTGGAGGCCCACACCCTCCCCACACTCCCCGCCCTGCCCCTCCGCCAGGCAGTGTCCCTCCCTCCTCCCTGGTGGTGGGGGCTGTCACAGCAGCACAGGCTGCACCGCTGACCTCCCTCCCCCTCACTGGTGCCCCTGGTCGTGTGGCAGGCGGCTCTTGTCATCCTCCTCACAGTGCCAGTACTCATTACAAGGGAATCATCTCAAACACCACCAATAATCAGAGTAACGAGCGTCATCACAGAAAAAAGGTCATTGTTGTCATTATTCATGTTAGTATTATTATTATTATTATTATTACTATTATTATTGTTACTATTAACAGTGATATGGAGATGGTGATAATGATGGTGACCACAACAGCCATGGTGACGATGACACTAATAGTTATGACAGTAATAAGAACACTATCAATACTAATAAACATTTAAAAAAATTAAAAAAATAAGAATACTTCTGATGCTGCTACTGATGATGATGATGATGGTGATAATGAAAATTGTAATATCTATAACTGTAATAATAACACTACTAATAATAAAAGTAATGAGTAATGATAATAATAATAATAAAAATAATAGTAATAATAAAATAATAATAATAATAATACTTCTACTACTACTATCAACAACATAAAAATAATAATAATAATAATACTTCTACTACTACTATCAACAACAACAACAACAACAACAACAACAACATGTGATCCAGATGGTGGAGGTGGTGCCGGCCGCCCCCCCCCTGGGAGGTGTTCCTGGACCTGGCGTGGCCCGGCAGCGCGGCCCGGCAGGTGGTGGTGAGTCTACCCCAGGACACCCTCAGGGGCCGGCAGTTCATGTTGCTGTGCTCGGGCCAGCGGGGCGCCTGCTACGCCAACACCAAGCTGTTTAAGGTGATGTGTGAGGGACAGCCGGGGGAGTGTGTGGTGGGAGGAGACTACCAGACAGGTGATGGGAGGGGAGGGGCCGCCCTGCTACCTCACCTTGACCAGCGTGAGCACTGGCAGTCAGGCAAGTGGGGGCTGTGCGGGGGTGGTGGCGGCATGACCCTACCTGGGGTGCTCAGTTCAGCATCACCACCCAGGACATGCAGCGTGGTGGTGGTTGGTGTGGTGTCTTTGGCCAGGTGGTGCAGGGACTGGATGTGGTGCAGGAGGCAGCCCAGCACCGCCCCATTACTGAGGTGACTGTGGTGCAGTGTGGCATGGTGCTGTCACGGTAGTGCTGCACCACACCACACACCATACCACACCACACCACTGCCAATATTATTATTTTTTGCTATTTTTTTAAGAGGAAAGAAGCAAACACACACACAGACACACACACACACACACACACACGCACACAGGTCTATATTAAGCTGGCAAAGTTTCAGCGATTTTACCCTAAAAGTGACTGTGGCATGAAATGTTCAAGAGAATTATACGCATTCTATTTGACATTTTTTTCAAAAACTAGAAAATGTGAAGTGGTTACATTTTCTGTTCTATTGAGAATTTCAATCTGGATTTCAGATATGATGCTGGAAATGGTGTTAGAAACACTTTCTGTGAGCCTCGCCGACATCGGGCAAGTTTAAACATGCCGGCGCAATGTGCAGTTTTGGTAGCATGTGGTGTCACCTCAAAATTTTCACGAGGGATGCCGTTCACACGATCATTCGGTGAAAAAGGCACGTGAAAACAGAATACGAGTGTTTCTTTCCATTTTCTAGCTGAATGGCAGGGGGTTAAAAAATTGCCGTTAAGTCTCGCAAGTAGTAATGGGTTGTCTTGAATGACACATTCTCTCCCCTTTTTGCTACTTAAGAGCTTCGGTCTTGAATGTTCAGCAGTTTTTTTCCTTTATACTCTTTCCGTTCGTCCAAAAGATGGAGTTCGGGAATTTTTCGGCACTTTAATGAAAAGGTGGAATGTAAATGATGCCGAAAAGTATGTGAACGGAGGAAACAGTGTGTTATCAAGGCGGTACCGCACCCCAAAGTTTTGGTGGGCAACATTCAAGACCAAGAGGTGGAGGAAGGAAAAGGGAGTCTTGATTTGAAAGCTCATGTCACTTAAACATAAGTAACATACATTTCATGGCCTGTAGGTTTGGTCACGCATCCCGATGACTAATCCTAATGGCAAGGCCAGTCACCTATTTCAATATACTTCTCTATATGTAGCTTAAAATGACCAAGTAAGGATATCTAAAGTAATTTCTTTGGTACCAAATGAAGGTTTTGGCATCTTGAAAGGAAAAAAAAAAACATATCCTGATTTAATAAAGCTAACACCACAATGAGTATATATATGATATATTGGGTGACTGTCCTAAAGCTGGGTTAATTCCTTCAGTCCTTTCTTTCACACCTTTGAGAAGGCGTAAACACGAAAGTCCTCTTGCCTACCTTGCTTCTCCCGAGAAATCTCTAGTAATGATGCGAAAGGCGTTGGTGCCAATGATGATAGAGAGTTCCAAGAAACGTTATATATATATATATATATATATATATATATATATATATATATATATATATATATATATATATATATATATATATATATATATATATATATATATATATATATATATATATACGAGTATATATATATATATATATATATATATATAAGTTTGAGAGTAATATTTCAGGAGATTGGCAAACCTGTTAACTGATATTTTGTATTCTCTTTTTTTGCGATTTTACAGAGTTGAACAGGTAAATTAATTCATCAAAATGGATGAATTTTGTAGTGGATAGTGGGACGAGGACTTGATGACTCTGACAAAGATCCAGACTTTAACATAGTCATTCGAAAAGGAAAGAAAAGGTGACTTGAGTGAAGGAGAAGAGGATGTGGTTCTTGAAGTGAGAAAAAAAGTGAGGAAACGCAAACGTAGTGCAGAGCCACAGCCTTCCTGCTCTTACTGGGGAGAAGGCAGTGCCAGTGGCGCACGATTCAGTGAAAGTGACACTGAGGTGGAGGGGCAGGAGGAGGAGCAGCAGGAGGAGGAGAGGAAGGGGAAGAGGAGGATGAGGAAAGAGATTATAATGAACTCAAACAAAAGTGCCTCAAAATTCTCTCAAGTGCCAGTTACAAGGCAAAGGGAGAGAGAAAAAAAGCTCTGAAGGAAAAAATGGAGGATGTTATAAGCGCTCAAACTCCAGATGAAAAAAGTCCATGTACATGGTGAAGGTTGACAACCTAAGGAAAGAAGCCTTGGCTCTTGAAAATAAAATGGAGCACCATATAGCAACCAACAAGGACTTTTGGTCCATTGTGGTCAAAAGCCTCCCAGGGCTGAAGAAGAAGCGTGTCTTTACTCAAGTACGAGAATTAAAAGTTGAAGGCCGCAAAATTGTCTCGTGCCCGATGCCATTCTGTATTGGCAAAGTAAAAAATATGACCAGACATCTCTGCCAAGTCCACGGTGTGGTGAACGCCGTGCAACAACGGAACTTGATGAAGAAGACTACTACTCCAAAGGCCGATAGCAGCCCCAGGAGGAAGTCCCTTCATCGATGTTCTGTATGCGACAAGGTGTTGAGTAGGATCGACTCGCACCTTGTCAGCAAACATGGGCTGAAGCGTGGTACTGCCCGCTTCAAAGAGCTTCTCAGTGCGGTAAGTACTAGCTAGTATTACTGCTAAATTTTATTGATCTGTACCAATTGATACCCATTAGCTACTCTTGTGTCTTTCTTTTGCAGTCCATACTTACTAAAGGAGACCAGGAGGAAGAGCCTCTTGATGCACAGGATCCAGATTTGGGAAAAAAGGTATTCAAGGTTTTCCTTGAACGCTACAAGCGATACCTGCAAAATACCTCAGCCCTGAGCCATAACTCATTTGAGCTTAGCGTCCGAATCATCTCGGACGTTATAAAATATTCCTTTAAAGTTCAAAAGGATAGTTTCCAAGAGAAGGCGCTAATAAACGTCTTCCTCAATCTTGGAAACGACGAAAGCTTCCTGAAGAGGAGAGCAGGCACCCTATCTGGCAGCTACTGCTGTAAGATTATCTTTACATGCATCAGGGTACTCGAGTATTTGAAGTATCAGTATGAAGACCTACCTCGAGCCCAAGAGGCAGATTATGCTTTGTAAAATCTCCTCAGGAGGTACCAAAAGGTCGAGAAGAAAGAGAGAGCAGCGTCTCGAGAGAGGAAAGCTGGGAATGTGCTGTCCTCCGACGAGATCAAAAACATCTTAAGATCTTCCTCTGTAAAAGTGGTTCTTCAGAACGCTGCCAACTCCCTTGAGGATGAGAGCCTCCGTCCCATAACAGTTTCAAGCTTTATTAAGCTGAGGGACGCTCTCATAACCAATTTTTTTGTTCAATCTCTGAGAAGAGCTCAAGAATTTAAAGAGTTCACAGTACAAGAGTGGAATGAACGGCCTCATACAGAAGAGACCTTCAGAAAAATAAAAGTACACAAAACAATGAGTTATGGCGCCGCCGACATTGTACTAAATAATGTCGAGGAGAAGGCGCTAAGGCCTACATGCTGTATGCAAGGCCTATAATAACTACTTGTCATTTGGATTCTTGCCCAGTATTTATCCCCTCCAGCACTTCCAGAGGTCGGAACTACTGCTGCGGGAAAATGCATATTTCAAATATCACCTCCATTCTCCGGAAGCTCTGCCTGAAGGCGGGAGTAGTTTCCAGGAGTGTGAATACAAGGATGCTGAGGAGATCTACTCCTCTGCTTAGAAGGTTAATAAAGATCCTGCTTTCAGGCAGGAATTCTCAACTAGCAGGTCACAGTTATGAGACTGCTAGACGGTATTACGCCATATACGACACGAGACCAAGCTCGAAATGTTGTCAGCAAGCTTGAGGAGTATAGGGAGTAAGTAACTGCCTACTTCCCTCTGATATATTGAGTGCATATGTCTCTGAATACTGAATACACACGTCTCTGATCTTTATCAATGAACTAACTCATTTACCATTCCCATCAGAAGTGGAATCCCTATAACCTCCCAGGAGGCGGAGGCGGAGACGGAGACAAGAGTTAGAGATGGCTGCTGATGAGGAGGGAATAATGCCTGAATTAACAGATGAACAGTAAGTATTTACCTTACCGTCATCTATGATATGACCCTTGATCACTTTACATGCTGGATCTTGATTATTGTCTTATCTTCCACAGGATGGAAGAAGGGAATCGGGATGAGGCTGTTGCACCAGAAAGGTCTCTGGAAGTCGACTCGTCTGAGGCGATGGAGGAAACTTTCGTGGCTCCTCTCCCACCCCCTGCAATAAGGTAAGTAATGTGGCTGCTATTATTTATGCACGTCTCACATCTCACACGTTTGCCCTGTATTTTACTAACCTCTTGATCTGTCTTTCGTTAACAGGACGGAAGCAGTTCACCAAGCTTCACCCACGAAAAGTTTGGTGTCCTCGGTAAGCTCACGGCCAGTGACTTACTCTTCAGATATTTCCTTCCTCGAGGAGAGCGAGGAGGAGGAGGAGGATGCCTTGCCTCCTAATCAATTTTATGACATGATTGTCTCCGAGCAAAAGCTCGATCAGCCAAGACAGGCTTAAAAACTTTCCGCTGGAAAGTGCTGCGGAGCCAGCTTGCTTTGAAACATCCATATTTTCAGAGTCACTCAAAAGAGATCCGCAGCCGCTATAAGTATATAAAGTCCCAGCTAAAGAAGGCAAAGTAAAAGACTCTTCCCATCAAGAACGGAGTTATAATAGAGCTACTGGCGAAGGTACTCCGAGATCAAAAACCTAATGAGTGTGAGAGGGAACTGCATGGTCACTTGGAAGACCCTCTATGTGAAAAACAAGGCATCAGATTTGGTCACGCACCCCGATGGCTAAATCTTCCTTTAATGCCTCGTTTTAATTTCAATAATCGAGCCTCGCTCGATTTTTTTCTATGTGGCGAATGAACCAGTAACATAACTGTCCTATGTATGCAGAATCTCATTGAAATCGCTTGGATAATTACTGAGATAGAATACATAAACTACTAAGATAGCTGTATTATATAGGCAAAATATCATTGAAAATATTCCTCTTCTTATAATACAGCATTCTATAGGCAGTGTCATTGAAAATCTTCTATTTTTCGCCTTTTTCTTCTCCATATTTTTCTTAAACTTTCTCTTCTTCTTTTTCCTCTTCCTTAAGTAGCAAAATGACAAAATTCAAGTGCGGCTACTTCAAGACTGGTCCGTCGGACTTGATGGGATAGGTGTCGGTCTTGATAATTTACCTTTTTTAAATTTTGGTAACATCCTGAAATAATTTTGGGAACAAATTTGTCAAATTTCACTTTCGGTCAAAATGCACAAGACTTGATTTTTCTCAAAAATAAAAAATGCTACCTAACATGAGGTAAAATTTTTGTCAATTCAAGATCGACGTTCCTGAACTGAAAAAAAAACGCGTAAGTGAAAGTGCTTATCAAGACCGAGTACCTACTCAGTGTTGGGTGTTCCTGTCCCCGCTGCTGCCACCTCAACCCTGGAGAGACCTGACATGACCTGAACCAGCAGAGCGTTACAGTATGACGATAGGAGATTGTCACGCACCTGTCGACTGTGAACGCAACAAATGAGGGACAGTAACAGCCAACACGGAGTACCAATAAAACTGAATTCATTATACTTTCATTTTCACCTTCCCTCGCTCCCACCCAGCTCTTACGTATACATCAAGCCCACCCCAACACAACCACCGCCACCAAGAACACACCATCATCCACTAGCAAACAGAATAATCACAAAACAACACTGACCGTACCTGGGCGGCGGACGGAGGTAGGAAAGGCGACGCGGCTAGAGTCAGGCGTTAGTTCACATCTGCTGAAGCTTCGGAACTTTCTCGCTATCTCAAACGCTTCAAAGACTTGTTTTTTTTTTTTTTTTTCATATCAGAGGGACACCGGGCTGAGGCAACAAAAGGGAAGAAAAGAAAATACCTCCACTACTTTTACCAAACCCGAGCTAAAGTTATTTGGTTTTCCAAGTATGTTTTCGTGGCTTTAGTGATTGAAATTATAATTAGTGAGGTGACTTGAGTTTTGCAAGGGTATTTTCATGGTTTAGTGATAATTTCCTTTGATTTACTGGAAGTTATGTGGTTTTACGAATGTTTTAGCAGGGTATAGTACAAACTGTTAGGGATTTACAAGTGTGTTTACTTGGGTGATAGTTTTACAGCCTGTATTGAAAGTCAACGAAGTGATAATGGCACTATCATGACTCAGTGATGGTTTGGTGAGGATCCTGCGTCATTAATGAGAACACCCATGAGAACCTGACTAATCACCTCTGTGGCATTTGTTAACAGTCCTGGTGAAAGAACAAAGAGCTTAAGAATACGAACAAGATACAAATGGAGAACACAAACCAGAATACATCAACAATTGCAAGCAGATTAATTTAACGAGGTAGTTAGAGGAAATATTTTATCCGCATGGCAAAGACTAACTATCTTTGCCATTATTTTGAAATGAAGTGCTTAAGAATAAAAGAATACAAACAAGATACAAATGAAGGATGCAGACCAGAATACGTCAACCATTACAAGCAGTTTAATACAACGAGGTAGTTAAGGAAAATATTCATCCACACGGTAGAGACAAACGAACCAGGTTGTTAGCGCTGAGTCATTAGGTAGTTTTAAGAGATTTTCCGAATTTATGGACAGGGATGATGGCTGGAAATACGCAGGCATGTTTGAAATATGGACCACCGCGCGTTAGTTTCTTGCACCAGCCCTTATTTTCTTACATTCTTACTTTAGCTCTTAATATGAAATCAATTATTCTTCCACTTCCCTACTCCACAATTAAAAATACGCATGACAAACAGTATAATTAGCATATTTAGGTCATAAATATTGGTGGTAGTGGTGATGGTGGTGGTGACGAAAAACAGAATGGAGGATAGAATTAGAAAAGTCATTTAATCTCTCAAAACAGAGCTCACCTGTCACCTGGGGGCACTGATGTGATTCCAGGGATGCTGCAGGTGTGAGATGTAGATGTAGGTGTGGATGTGTAAGGCTTGGATGGTGTGAGAGATGAGGGATGCTGTGTGGAAGAGTGAAGGATGAGGGGGCAGGCTGTGTGCAGTGAGAGATGAGGAGGGAAGCTGAGTGAAAGATGAGGGAAGAGGCTGACTAAAGGAGTCAAGGATAAGGAGGCAGGCTGTGTGGAGTGAAGGATGAGGGGGGAGGCTGTGTGGACTGAGAGATGAGGAGGGAAGCTGAGTGAAAGATGAGGGAAGAGGCTGAGTGAAGGAGGAGGGGGCAGGCTGTGTGGAGTGAAGGATACTGTGTGGAGTGAAAGATGAGGGGGAAAGCTGAGTGTGAAGACCTGGAGATGCTGTGAGTGGGTGAAGGAAGGCAAGATAAGAATGAATACTGAATATCTGAGAATACCTGAAGTGTGTGTGTGTGAGTGTTATTTATATGTGGAGGAAGACACAAAAAAGATAAACAGTCAACACATGGAGATGCTGAGTGTGGAGTAACATAAGGACGTACAAAAGGGAAGCTGCAAGGAGCCATCAGGCCTACACATGGTAGTCACTGGGAAGGAAGGCATGGCAAGGACAAGCATCACAGAAAGAAACCACATCCACTGTCACAAAAACTGGAACAGACTCGTAAACTGTCCAACACAAAGAAAAAAAAAAAATTAGACAAACAAAATAACAATAAAAAAAAAATAAATAAATAAAGTGACATCTTGACCCCAAAAGCTGATAAATACACTAATGAACAATGAAGGAGAGAGAGTTTACAGTCAGTTTGCATGCATTTATTAAGACAACACAAGGAATGATGGTCCAGCTTAATCAAACCTTCCACTGTCTTAACACCAATCTGTACACATAGCTGTGGTGAAAATACACATCCTTATCTCCTGTAACATACATATCATTCTTAACACATTGTACCCACTCCTACACATCCTACCTAATACATCCTTCACACACTACCTCCCTTCCAAATCATCCTTAACCATCCTGACACAGTGTACAGGATATCCTCAGCCTCTCCTACACATCCTTCACACACTAATCTGCCTTCCTACATATCCTTTGCCTCTCCCACACACTCCTGTATTTCAAATTTCCTTTCTGGCAAATTCTACTCACAAAACTAACATATTTATACTTTTAGAATGGTTGTGAGTTTTTTTTATCATTAGTTTGTGCAATGGGGCCCGTTCTCTCTCTCTCTCTCTCTCTCTCTCTCTCTCTTACATATTGGGAAAGAAGTAAATACTCTCTCTCTCTCTCTCTCAAGTACAACATGAATGAGATGCAATCATACAAAAACCATTGCAATAATACCCTTAAAAATAACAAGAATCACATCTTAGTACTAATCTTCCAGTAGTGAAGAAGATATCAACAGTAGTGAAAATAAAAGATGCTTGAATGAAGTACAAATCTCTCTCTCACACACACACACACACACACACACATGAACTTCAACAAATACAGCGACTAATATTTTTAACTTTTGGGGTGGAAATCCTCAGCAAATACAGCGACTAATATCTTGGGGTGGAAATCAAGAGTAAAAACTGCCACTTTCTTTTGCCACACAAGCAGAAGAGTTCTAGCAGGTCTTGGGCCACTCACACCCTGAACAGGACAAGGATGACAACAGGAAGTATAAACTGATTAACCGTGAAATTAATGTACCAAACCAAAAAATCTAACACATTACTTCTGTATATATATATATATATATATATATATATATATATATATATATATATATATATATATATATATATATATATATATTTTTTTTTTTTTTTTTTTTTTTTTTTTTTTTGAGTTTACAATGGCATAAAAAAAAAAAACACTCCTATATTATTTTTGAATTTTATAATGATCTATAGAATAAAAAAAATATTTATATTTTCTAGTTTACAATGACATAAAATTTAAAGAAACAATAATTTCTCCTCCATTTTCTAGGTTACACTGATACATCAACTCAAAACACATCATTTTTTTTTTCTCTACTTTACACAAATTAATCTAAAGTAAACATCAATTAATTTCTTTTACAGCTTTGTACTGCTTTATATTCCAGTTCATTATAAATCTCTCTCTCTCTCTCTCTCTCTCTCTCTCTCTTAGCCTTTTTTCCATTCATATATAAACTCAAACCAAACTTATTTCTTCTGAACTAAAAAAAAAAAAGCTATATATATATTCCACCATTATATTCATTTCTTCTTTTTAATTAACAAAGATACATCCCCCCAGCACACACACACACACACACACGTGCAGGGTCATCCTTGGCCCTGCCTACACCACTTATGATGAAGCCCTGACCACCCTGAATCTGTCCAGACTATCCACCAGGCACCGAGAGGCTCTGGAGAAGTTTGGAAGGGAACTACTGCATCATCCACGTCTCAGACACATGCTGCCGCCTGACGCGCCTCGCCTGGTCCGTGCCACCAGACACCACAACAAGATAACGCCCCTAAAGGCGCCGCGCACGGACCGGTACAGACTCAGCGCGATTCCCACCATGGTGCGAGCCATCACTCAATAGTCCCTTCTAGATTAGACTTACCTTTAGGATTAATGTTAAGTATTTCCCCACCCCCTCTGTACATTTTCATTTTTTTTTTTTTTATGTAGGAAGGACACTGGCCAGGGGCAACAAAAATCTAATAAAAAAAATGCCCACTGAAATGCCAGTCCCATAAAAGGGTCAAAGCAGTGGTCAAAAATTGATGAATAAGTGTCTTGAAACCTCCCTCTTGAAGGAATTCAAGTCATAGGAAGGTGGAAATACAGAAGCAGGCAGGGAGTTCCAGAGTTTACCAGAGAAAGGGATGAATGATTGAGAATACTCGTTAACTCTTGTGTTAGAGGGGTGGACAGAATAGGGGTGAGAGAAAGAAGAAAGTCTTGTGCAGAGAGGCCGCGGAAGGAGGGGAGGCATGCAGTTAGCAAGATCAGAAGAGCAGTTAGCATGAAAATAGCGGTAGAAAACAGCTAGATATGCAACATTGCGGCGGTGAGAGAGAGGCTGAAGACAGTCAGTTAGAGGAGAGGAGTTGATGAGACGAAAGGTTTTGATTCCACCCTGTCTAGAAGAGCAGTATGAGTGGAACCTCCCCAGACATTGAAGCATACTCCATACATGGACGGATAAGGCCCTTGTATAGAGTTAGCAGCTGGGGTGGGTGAGAAAAACTGGCGGAGACGTCTCAGAGCACCTAACTTCATAGAAGCTGTTTTAGCTAGAGATGAGATGTGAAGTTTCCAGTTCAGATTATAAGTAAAGGACAGACCAAGGATGCTCAGTGTAGAAGAGGGGGACAGTTGAATGTCATTGAAGAAGAGGGTATAGTTGTCTGGAAGGTTGTGTCGAGTTGATAGATGGAGGAATTGAGTTTTTGAGGCATTGAACAATACCAAGTTTGCTTTGCCCCAATCAGAAATTTTAGAAAGATCAGAAGTCAAGCGTTCTGTGGCTTCCCTGCGTGATATGTTTACTTCCTGAAGGGTTGGACATCTATGAAAAGATGTGGAAAAGTGCAGGGTGGTATCATCAGCGTAGGAGTGGATAGGACAAGAAGTTTGGTTTAGAAGATCATTAATGAATAATAAGAAGAGAGTGGGTGACAGGACAGAACCCTGAGGAATACCACTGTTAATAGATTTAGGAGAAGAACAGTGACCGTCTACCACAGCAGCAATAGAATGGTCAGAAAGGAAACTTGAGATGAAGTTACAGAGAGAAGGATAGAAACCGTAGGAGGGTAGTTTGGAAATCAAAGCTTTGTGCCAGACTCTATCAAAAGCTTTTGATATGTCCAAGGCAACAGCAAAAGTTTCACCAAAATCTCTAAAGGAGGATGACCAAGACTCGGTAAGGAAAGCCAGGAGATCACCAGTAGAGCGGCCTTGACGGAACCCATACTGGCGATCAGATAGAAGGTTGTGAAGTGATAGATGTTTAAGAATCTTCCTGTTGAGGATAGATTCAAAAACTTTACATATGCAGGAAATTAAAGCAATAGGACGGTAGTTTGAGGGATTGGAACGGTCACCCTTTTTTAGGAACAGGTTGAATGTAGGCAAACTTCCAGTAAGAAGGAAAGGTAGATGTTGACAGACAGAGCTGAAAGAGTTTGACCAGGCAAGGTGCAAGCACGGAGGCACAGTTTCGGAGAACAATAGGAGGGACCCCATCAGGTCCATAAGCCTTCCGAGGATTTAGACCAGCAAGGGCATGGAAAACATCATTACGAAGAATTTTAATAGGTGGCATAAAGTAGTCAGAGGGTGGAGGAGAGGGAGGAACAAGCCCAGAATCGTCCAAGGTAGAGTTTTTAGCAAAGGTTTGAGCAAAGAGTTCAGCTTTAGAAATAGATGTGATAGCAGTAGTGCCATCTGGTTGAAATAAAGGAGGGAAAGAAGAAGAAGCAAAGTTATTGGAGATATTTTTGGCTAGATGCCAGAAATTACGAGGGGAGTTAGATCTTGAAAGGTTTTGACATTTTCTGTTAATGAAGGAGTTTTTGGATAGTTGGAGAATAGACTTGGCATGGTTCCGGGCAGAAATATAAAGTGCATGAGATTCTGGTGATGGAAGGCTTAAGTACCTTTTGTGGGCCACCTCTCTATCATGTATAGCACGAGAACAAGCTGTGTTAAACCAAGGTTTAGAAGGTTTAGGACGAGAAAGAGTGAGGAATGTACGCCTCCATGCCAGGCACTATCACCTCTGTTATGTGCTCAGCACACAAAGACGGGTCTCTGACACGGAAGCAGTAGTCATTCCAAGGAAAATCAGCAAAATACCTCTTTAGGTACCCCCAACTAACAGAAGCAAAACGCTAGTGGCATCTCCGCTTAGGGGGATCATGATGAGGGATTGGAGTGATAGGAAGAAGATATGAAGTAGTGATTGGAGGAGCCCAATGGAGAAGAGAGGGTGACAGCATAAGCAGAAGGATTAGAGGTCAGGAAAAGGTCAAGAATGTTGGGCATATCTCCAAGACGGTCAGGAATACGAGTAGGGTGTTGCACCAATTGCTCTAGGTCATGGAGGATAGCAAAGTTGTAGGTTAGTTGACCAGGATGGTCAGTGAAGGGAGAGGAAAGCCAAAGCTGGTGGTGAACATTGAAGTCTCCAAGAATGGAGATCTCTGCAAAAGGGAAGAGGGTCAGAATGTGCTCCACTTTGGAAGTTTAGTCAAAGAATTTCTTATAATCAGAGGAGTTAGGTGAGAGGTATACAGCATAGATAAATTCAGTATGAGAGTGGCTCTGTAGTCGTAGCCAGATGGTAGAAAACTCGGAAGATTCAAGAGTGTGGGCACGAGAGCAGATTAAGTCATCGCGCACATAAAACGCAGCATCCAGCTTTGGATCGAAAATGAGGATAGAGAAAGTAGGAGGGAACAGAAAAGGGGATACTGTCAGTTGCCTCAGACACCTGAGTTTCAGTGAGGAAAAGAAGATGAAGTTTAGAAGAGGAGAGGTGGTGTTCTACAGATTGAAAATTAAATCTTAGACGGCGAATGTTGCAGAAGTTTATGAAGAAAAAGTTGAGGGGGGTGTCAAGACACTTAGGGTCGTCGACAGAAAGGCAGTCCGACCTGGGGACATTTATGATCCCCTCCCCATATGGGGACTCCGAGGCTGGTGTAGGAGTCGCCATGATGATTTTAAAATTTTTGAGTGAAGGATGTGTGTGTTATTAGGTGCTTGTAGTTTTGTGTGGAGGAAAAGAGTTGTCTTTAGAGGGCAGGCTGTGACTGCCCCCTTGTGTTGTGAGACACAAAGGGAAACGTTCAGTGAGGTCACAGCTGGGTTTAATGATAAGTTCACAGCACCCCCTGAACAGTGCTTTAGACCTCACTGGGAGTAATTATCGTTTCGGCAGGTGTCTACTGCCTAAATAATAAACCGTTTATTTTTATTATTATTATTATTACACACACACACACACACACGCTAACCCCTACTGTTCTATATATTCCAAAACACCATTTTTTTTTTCATTTCACTTATTCATCTTTTATCATTTTATCTACAGATCAGCAACTCAATTTCACTTCCTCATTATTCTTCCCAGACAAAACATCCTTCACCACATCCAACTGGCATCCTATGACCATCCTACCTGGCTCCTGTCTTGTCCTCAGGTGTTGCAGAAGTTATATAATTGATATTCCAAATATCATCAGACTGATGATGCAGTCTTATCCTCTGTTTCACACCACCACCACCACCACCACCACCACCACCGCCACCACCACTTGCCTTAACCTCCTTAGCTCCTATTTTCTTCTTAGCCGGCAACGTTTTCTTCATCTTGTACCCCAGTCCTGTTGCTCCACCCTGCCCCAGCCCCGGCCGCCCTGGTACAAAGCCTCCCACCACACCCCAGGAGTGTGCAGGGCCAATGTTAGGGTCGCGCCGGGGCAGTTAGCGTGGGGGCATCTAGGGGGTGGGTAGGATGCCGCAGCCAGACCCATAGTACTGGTCGTCCTGTTGGTAAAGTGTTGGAGTTAGTGTTGTTACTGCTACTACTACTGCTGCTACTATTACTACTACTACTACTGCTACTGTTACTGTTGTTGTTGATGCTATATTAGTTTGGTGCTTTTTGTTTTATATAGTGAATTGCTATGATTCTACTTCTGTTATTATGACCAGGGTGTTCCTAATATTACTACTGCTGCTGCTACTGGTCCTGCCATTAAGTTTTATATAGGGATTTAATCTTTCTTTTATACAGTTAAATAACATCCTGCTATCACTATTATTACCATTACTACTGGTATTGCTTCTACTATTACTACTACTACTAATAATAACACAACTAGATATTTTACTGCTATCTCTACTATGATCAAACTATCACTACTACTACTTCTACTAGTACTGCTGTTACTCACCCAGTCCATCCTCCTCTTCTGTCTGCCTTCCCAGTCCCTCTGTCTTGCCCACTGTGCCTCTTCTTTCTGTGAGGAGACAGAGTTACAACCCACACACCCAAGGAACCTGACCCAGCCTATGCAAGACGACCTCTGTTAGCTGAGAGGAGAGGGAAAGAAGGAAACAGATGCACAAGAGGAAAGGAAACCAGAAACATTTAGGCTGATGCAAAGATATGGTTTGAAAAGTAATAATGAACAGGATATATCGTGATGCAATGCCATTTTCATTTTGGCTTGTTGTTTGTTGAGAAAAACCAAACCAACATTATTCTTCCTTAAAGTTGTGAAAATGAAAAAAAAAGAATAAATAAATAAATAAATAAAAATAAAGAAATAAAGAAATAGAATATCAATGAATAAAAACATATACCTTGACACTTAAATAAGATCATCAAACAGACCCACAATTACCATAACATCACCCACAAAGACCAAGCTTAACCCCCAACCTTTATGCAACACTCTCTAAGGCACCGACACCCACACCACCACCTCCACACCCACACTGCTCAACACCCTAACACTGACCCCCCCACACACACACTTACATAACACACTCTAGGCCCCCCACAACATCCCCCAGCTTTACATTAGTCAGCACAGCATTGAGAATATTAAGTGCCACTTCGGACTCCAGGTTATCCATACGCCATGATGTCCGGAGCAGCGGCCGTCCCCTGTGGCGCCCGGCCGGCCACCCCCCCACTCCCCGGCACCACCTCCCCCTCCCACGGCTTCGCCATCAGCCCCCTGCCCTGTGACCGCCCCCCAACTGCTGATCCTGTCGCATGGGTACTCCTGTGATGACCTGAAGAGGAGGAGGTTTTTAATGACTTAATAATAATAATAATAATAATAATAATAATAATAATAATAATAATAATAATAATAATGATAAATAAATAAAAGGTTTGGGAAGTTTTGAATCATTGAACATCAAGAAATTGTCTCCTGTTGTCTTTTATGAATTTTCTTTACTTTTTTGTCTTATTTTGTTGATTTTAAGCCTTTTTTTCTTGTTGGTTATTTGATTTTTTTTTGGATAATGTTGATATAGCACTAGTGTTTTTGATCTTTGCATTATGTTAAGATTAATTCCGTTCATTAGTCTCAGTGGCGGTCCCTTCATTCTGTAGGTAACGGTAAGGCATCACACTCTGCCCAGAAACAAGCAGTCAGTGTCTGGAAATTACTAGGCAAGGACTACCACCATATTCCCAAAACTCTCATTACTTTTCATCATATTTATTGAGTTTTTAAGCAATTATTCTACTTTCCTTTGCTGGTTATTTGATTTTTTTACATGACCACCTTAGCCGTACCTGCCGCCGCCGTAGGGGTCACCATACTGCCGGCCGTACCCCTCCCTGACCCTGCGGCGTGACTCTCAGCCTAAGCACCCATCACTCATCCTGCCTCACTCACTCCTGCAAAGAAAATAAAGATAAAAAATAACAATAATCATCTTCCTGCCTTTTCTTTCCTTGCATCTAGAATTACTAAACCACTTGGGGAAGATGACTATTAGCAAGGCGCTAAATAATGCGTCACGGCAGCAGGGAGGTGGGTGTGGTGGCGTGTGGGTGGTGTTGGTCTGAGCGTTGTGGGGTGGTGCTGGGAGTCCTTGCTGAATGGTGTTATGTATTCTTATTCACACTTATGTTTCTTTCCTTTTCGTTGTGACAGCCATATCAAGCTTAGGGTGTTCTGTGGGGACTTCCGAGGCTTAAGGTAACTGTGTCCTGTCCTCTGGTGGTGAAATATACGTCTGTGCTGTACATTAGTTCTTTAAATGTCCTTTCCTGTCACTCCACTACTACGCCGCGCCCTTCAAGTCGCCTCCAACAATACAATAAATAAAATACAATTAAACATTCCGGAACTGACGAAGGCACTGAAGGAACCTCTATAATTGGACTTTTCGCATATCCAAGGCATGTTTCTTATATAATTCTCCACTAGCCTATAAGATATAATTCATCTCTCACTTCACACATACTCAGGGACAGTAATTACCTTCTATTTGAGCTGTAATCGTGGAATTCTCCCGGCCCCAGCAAGCAATGCAAACATCAACAATGGCTGCCGGTTCATATAACCGTCCTGCAATGGGTACTGTTTTCGTCTATATATTAAATCTCCCCTTTAAACTTAGAAATTTTCTTTTTTAGCCATTAAAAATTATGAATGCTATTAATAACTAAAGAAATAATAAGTTTATGGCTATTTCATGATTTTTGCTTTGAGCCTAAATCATCTCTTTCTCTTACATATTCATCTAAGTGATACAAAATTCCAGTTCTTTTAATAGTGACTCCATTTACTGGGCATAGATAATTTTTACAGCAGCGGGAAGAGGGGTGGCCAACTCGGACTACATATTAATAATAGAGCTGTGTAAAATGATGGAACGCGTAATATTGAACAGGCTTATTATAAGGTGGGCCATGTACTCTCTGGCAATGTACATGGCTTCCTAAAAGGTCATTCCACAAGTCATTGTTTTGTTGAGTGACTTGTATATAAGGATGCTACCTGCAGAGCTTTCGTTGATCTCAAGGGTGCCTTCGACAGGGCCAACAAAGATGTTATTGTTGCGCCCACCCCTCACTCTGGGCGGGCGTGTTATCCACAAGGGCACGGGTCGAGAAAATGGAGCAGCGGAGTCACACTGAACGCCGGGACAAGGCACACACACAAACACACACACATACACACACAAGAGGCCAGGGCACAAGGGAAAAACACGGGCACTATTTCCTAAGTTTATTGACAAATCCTCCGCAAGTACACTGCTTTACAAGTTCACAGGGGCACCACAAGTCTCCCACGGCACGACAGGCACTCAACAGGCATGTACACTTCCTCTCCGGCCACGCGTCTCCGCTCTCTCTCTGTTCCCGCCTCTCCCAGTGCTGCCACTTCCCACAGTGCTGCCACCCGCACCAATACCCCTGGTGTAACATTATTATAAATTCATTTTCAAAGGTGTCAAAGGTAGATATTTAGGATGGAGCAGGGACTATTTGTACAATAGAACAGCACAGGTTTGGTTTCAAGGTGCAGTCTCCTCTGAGGAAGTCCTTGAGCTTGGAACACCACAGGGTGGAGTCCTTAGTCCAGTGCTTTTCAATGCTTTAATGGACAAAATTGCGCGTTGTTCCTTCCCACAGGGCACCCAGGTCCTCTTCTATGCTGACGACATGCTCCTCCAATGCCCCACACCCAGGACTCTCCAGTCAGCTCTGTCACAACTAGCAGCATTGTGTGTTCAAATGGGACTTGTAATTAATGAATGTAAAACCAAATTTCAAGCCAAAGGGAAGGTCTCTCGACCGCCCACTGTAAATAATGTTCCCATCCCTAGAGTTCATACACACAAGTACCTGGGTGTACAGCTGAGTTTCAGGAAGTCACTCCACGCTGTACACTATGTTCGAGACCTCTGTCTGCCACGGCTAGCGCCACTTCGGCTGTTAGCAAACAGGGGCCTGGGGGCTGGCATTCCAGTTCTAAGGATGTTCTATATTGAAGCCATGAGAATAATTTTGGGATGCCCCAGGACTGCAAGGACTGAGGTCCTCAGAGCTGAACTGCACCTGCCGAGTATTATGTGTAGGATACAGGAAATTACTTGTCGTACTTGGTCGGATGCTATGCACGGGCTCCGACTCTCTGAAGGGATCACTGACCCCCCCTGTATCGTGATCCTCGGACTCTTACAACTCCATACCTCAGGAAAATCTTGGGAGTTCTTATAAGTGAAGGTACAGTCGAGCCCTGTATTACGTTGTTATGTCACCGCTCCAACCCGTTTGGAACCCTCACCGTGTCAGTGTTGATATTCACTCACTGCATCAGCCCAAGAGGGACTGGTCCCCTCATGTGCTGCAAGACATGTTCATGACTAAATTGTGCAAGTACCCCCACGTTCAGGCAATTCATGTTTATTGTGATGGTTCAGTCAATGGCAGCAGGTCCGGATGTGGGCTGTTCATCCGCGACTACATTTCTGCCAATCACTACACTGACACTGAGGTTTCCAGGCGGCTCCCTGCACACATGTCCTCCACTAGGGCAGAACTGTATGCTGTTCTGGAGGCGCTCCATATTGTGGCGCCTCTCTGTAGGAATGTATACTTCTTTGTTGACAGTCAGGCTGCACTGTATGCTCTCCAGTCTACCTCCCCCATGGACTGTGATCTAGTTAATAAATGTCTTGATCTCATCCACGCCTTAGAAGGTGCTGGTGCCACGGTCCATTTCACCTGGATACCCTCTCATGTGGGTATCCCGCTTAATGATAAGGCAGACCGCCTTGCTCAATGTGTCCTTCAGGACGACACAGTGGACCCTGGCGCTGAGTACACTCTGGGCTATGTTAAGAGTAGCATGAAGGACTTTGTACATAGTAGCATTAGTGATCAGCTGGAGCTTTGTTGCCATAGGGGCAGTGGCAGTAGTCTTCACTATGTACGTGTCTCCCAAAGCTGTGCTTACACCTATGGGAGACACACTGCATCACATGATAGGGTGGCAATGAGGCTCAGATTAGGCTATAAATACTTTTGGAAAGTCAGTGCTCCTCCTGGCGTGTGCTGTGTGCTGTGTGCTGCACCAAGGGGACACACTCTGCGTCATTATGTCACGGAATGTCCTCTCATTGCTACACTTAGGCTGCAAGGTCAACATGACGTATACCCTTATTGACCATTTCTTAGACTCAGCCACTCTCAGGGATATACTCAAGGAATATCCTACGTTTGCTCCCAGACTGTAGGATATTTATGCAATAAGGTGTGCAATATCTGTATTTATCTATTTACTTATATTTTTGTAGTGTATACTATCTATTTTTATATTTTTGATACTTTACCCTTAAGTCTTTGCCCAGGGGGTGGGCGGCAAGGTCCGTCCTCCTCCTTTGTTGTATTTCATTATTAATGCAACAATAAATGTATCAATCAATCAATCAATCAGAAAGCAAGTGCACTTTCACCACTAATGCGCCGTTGTGATAGTGCACCTCTCTCTCTCTCTCTCTCTCTCTCTCTCTCTCTCTCTCCAAGGCCATAGATGATCGATTAGTCGGATTTTCAGTAGTGTTTTTCCTGTTATTGATGAAGAAGACGATAGCGTGTCATTAGAATCATATAAAACATCCTTGAAAATTCGTGTAACTTCATCTGGAGCTTTTGGGAAGCAGGAGTGTTTCACAGTACCCCGCACCTCTCCCCCATCTCTCTCTCTCTCTCTCTCTCTCTCTCTCTCTCTCTGAAGGTAATTTTCCCTTTTTCCTTCCTCCATATGCCCCGTTACTATAATAAGCGAGACGGTAACCCACAGACAACTCCCCATTTAGATGCGCAAAAGATAAACAAGATAAGATAAGTAATTCCCAGTACTGGATTATGTTGCATTTCACTACGAGAAAACTCCTCATTAACCTCTACCTAGAAACACTTACATGCCAGACCATGGACCCTCATAGCCACCCAAGCCTCAATGTTAATACTGGCTTATACAGAATCAGTTAGTACGTATGAAATGAGGGAGGGTGTGAGTGTGTGCATGGAAGTCTGGCAGCGGTGTGCGTGTCATACCGTGTTGCTATCTACGTGAGGGCCTCTGTGTGGTGGTTAGGAAGGCAGTTTTGTGTTGACCGTGTCCGGCCGAAGACGCAGAGGTGAGTGTTCTGACAAACATTATGGTGTACCTAGAGACTGACAGACACACTAGCAGGCAGAGAGATATAGACAGATTGACAGACAGACAGACTGACAGACATTCAGACCGACAGACGCATTGACAGACAGACAGACACAGAGGCAGATTGACACAGACATTAACATAAAGAGACATACAGATTGACAAACAGACAGTGACATACAGAGACATACAGATTGACAGACAGACAATGACATACAGACATACAGATTGACAGACAGACAATGACATACAGAGATAGACAGATTGACAGACAGACAATGACATACAGAGACAGACAGATTGACAGACAGACAATGACATACATATTGACAAACAAACAGGCTGACTGACAGACAAACGTACAGACTGACAGACAGAGACATACAGACAGACTGACAGACAGAGACATACAGACAAACTGACAGACAGAAATGTACAGATTGACAGGCAGAGACATACTGGCAGACAAAAGAGACAGGCTGACAGACAGAAACGCACACACTGACAGACAGAAACGCACACACTGACAGACAGAAACCCACAGACTGACAGACAGAAACGCACACACTGACAGAGACCCACAGACTGACAGACAGAAACGCACACACTGACAGACAGAAACCCACAGACTGACAGACAGAAACGCACAAACTGACAGAGACCCACAGACTGACAAACAGAGACCCACAGACTGACAGACAGAGACCCACAGACTGACAGACAGAAACGCACACACTGACAGACAGAAACCCACAAACTGACAGACAGAGACCCACAGACTGACAGACAGAAACGCACACACTGACAGACAGAAACCCACAGACTGACAGACAGAGACCCACAGACTGACAGACAGAAACCCACAGACTGACAGACAGAAACGCACACACTGACAGACAGAAACCCACAAACTGACAGAGACCCATAGACTGACAGACAGAGACCCACAGACTGACAAACAGAGACCCACAGACTGACAGACAGAGACCCACAGACTGACAGACAGAGACCCACAGACTGACAGACAGAGACATGCAGACTGGCGGAGACTTACAGACTGACAGGCAGAGGCATACAGAACCAGAAACATACTGACTGGCAGACAGAGACATACAGACTGACAGACAGACAATTGTAAATAAGGAACATTAGGGAAAGTTTATGATAATTTACTTTGAAGAGAGAGAGAGAGAGAGAGAGAGAGAGAGAGAGAGAGAGAGAGAGAGAGAGAGAGAGAGAGAGAGAGAGGAGGATGCAGTTTTCTTTTTGCTCCTATAGGATTGCACAATATCAAGACAGGTCTCTCTCTCTCTCTCTCTCTCTCTCTCTCTCTCTCTCTCTCTCTCTCTCTCTCTCTCTCTCTCTCTCTCTCTCTCTCTGTTAAAGCAACCTATCCTAATTTCCCCTGCCTGTCTCTCTCATCAGCACCATGGCTCCTGTATGTGACCTGCCACCTCACCTGTCCCGCTTTGGGCTTCTGGGAATGACAGAAGGCAAGTTGTAGTAGTAGTAGTGATAGTGATGATAGTATTAATATTAATAAATATGGTAATAATGATAATGATAATAATAATAATAGTAATAATAATAATAATAATAATAATAATAATAATAATAATAATAATAATAATAATAATCATGGGCGGTGCTAAGTATTGCGGGGCCCAATTAGAAAACTCTAAAAAAGTAAACATTTATGAATGTTTATATTTCGTGAGGAATAGTAATTTCTCATCCTTCATTTCACGTTTTCAGTAGTGGTTTATTCCTCTTAGAATACAGAAAAGGCTTCAAGCGGTAACTCTGTCGCCGCTGGCGCGGGGCCCCTTAAGGTGCGGGGCCCAGTTTGATAAAACTGGTCAAATAGGCTTAAAACCGGCCCTGGTAATCATAATAATAATAATAATAATAATAATAATAATAATAATAATAATAATAACAACAACATTAATAAACATGATAATTTAATGTTTTAGTGAGCTGTTTGCATTTAATATAATCAATCCAGCATTTTCAAAGATTTTCATTAATGTGTGTGAGTTGTGTGTGTGTGTGTGTGTGTGTGTGTGTGTGGTGTGTGAAAGAGAGAGGGAGAGTAAAATTTTACAAGATGTCCCTGCCACATTTTACTTACGCTATCCTGTAACCTTTTCTGTTCTCGTGTGTGTGTGTGTGTGTGTGTGTGTGTGTGTGTGTGTGTGTGTGTGTGTGTGTGTGTGTGTGTGTGTGTGTGTGTGTGTGTGTTGCAGACCAGGAGAGGTGGAAGTGGTGTGTGGTGTTCCTGGAGTCAGTGTCTGTGGAAGTGTCCATTCGCGGCTTCGTGGCCCAAGTGACTGCCAACATGGTGTATCACAACACTGCCGCACACCCACTGCAGGTACTGTATCGTGCTGTATGACGTGCTCTCTCTCTCTCTCTCTCTCTCTCTCTCTCTCTCTCTCTCTCTCTCTCTCTCTCTCTCTCTCTCTCTGAAAAAAAATAGTGGTATTAGATTATCGCACAAGGAGAAGTAGGAGGAGGAGGAGGAGGAGGAAAAAAGAGAAGAAAATAAACACAAAGAATCAATAAACAAAAGAAGGAAAACAAGGCCAGCATCTTTCCTTCTTTATTTTGAATTTCTTTACTTCATAATTTTCTTATCTGGCGCAATCCTTATATATGCATTAATTTCACTAGTACAACATTAATGAGGAGGAGGAGGAGGAGGAGGGGGAACAATCATATGCATTTCATAACTAGAACCTTAACTTTCCTTCCTCCTCTCCTTTCTTATTTAATCATTCTTTTCACTAATAAGGAGAAGGAGCAGATAAACATGAAAGTAGGAAGAATAATGGCGTTCGGTAATAAGGCGAGTCTGTATCCTCCCCTCTTTCTTCACATTTCATTCCTTCTTTCCTTATTTGATCATTTCCTTCGCTAACGCAGAAGGAAGAGGAGGAGGAGAAGGAGTTAAACATGAAAGAAGAAGAAAAAAGAGGCGTGTGTTTTGTCCTTTCTTTCTTTACTTCATTCTTTCCTCCCCTGCCTGGCGCCTCTCTCTCTCTCTTATAGGTGCAGGCGGTGCTGCCTGTGGAGGAGGGCGCAGCCGTGTACCACTGTGAGGCGCAGCTGGACGGCAGAACCATTGTGACTCACTGCATGGAGAAGAAAAAGGTATTAGGCTTATCTCCTATGCTATTTTTAGTGTTTTTTTTTTTTTTAATATCATTTAACATGCCATCATTTTTTTTATATCAATATATCAACCTGCCATTTTTGCTGCTTTGAACGTTTTGCAGCGGCGCCTGTGCTAAATGTGTGTGTGTCTTATTTCCCCTTTTTTTTTTTAACATTCAAACTTTTTTTTTTTTTTTATCTAACGAAGGCAAAGTGTTTACCATTAGCGTATACATCAGTAGACTCACAAGAAAATAATTATAAACTGGGTAGGTACTTAACATTGCCCACAGGGAGAGACTGCCACGTGTAGGCCTGACAGCTTCCACCACTAACTCATTTTCCTGCTGTAAGCCCTACAGACTGGTTCCCTTCCCTCACACAGGCAGAGAAGGTGTACAAGGAGGCTTTGAAAGAGGGGAAGACTGCCCTCATGACACGAGAAGACCCTGACTCAAGCGACATTCTCACGCTTAACCTCGGCAACTTTCCTGCGGGTTCGTGGTTGTGGTGGTGTGTGTGTGTGTGTGTGTGTGTGTGTGTGTGTGTGTGTGTGTGTGTTTGAGAGAGAGAAAGAGAGAGGTTACTGTCACCCGTACCTCTCCTTGCCTCACCCTTACCTCACCCTGTCTACAGAAATATCTAAAAACATTGTAGGTATGAGAAATATAGCATTATAAAGGTTGCTGTCACCCTACCTCAGCCTTCCTCACCTTGCTCCACCCATACCTTACCTTCCTCACCCTACCTTATCCTGCCTCACCCTGACCCACCCATACCTCACTCTCTCTCACCCCGCCCGCTTCTGCTGCAGGAACGAGGGCCAAGGTCACCCTTTGTCTGGTGATGGAGTTGAGGGTTGAGACAGACGGCGCCATCAGCTTTGTTTTGCCCACAGTGCTCAACCCGCGCTACACCCCTGCTGACCACCCTCGCAGGCAAGGTAGGTCAGCTGAGGTCACAGGTCGTGTCAGCTCAAGGGAGTGTGTGGTGGGTTTGAAATGCACTAAAACACTTGTAGTTGTTATTGATTGTTATATTCCAGATTATACCAGATTGGTTTGGGGGGAGAATTCGCTGAAACACTTAGAATGCATTCACTTTTTATTTTTCTATTACCTACACTAGCAAAACGCATGTAATTGTTATTTTCCATTACCTAAAGCTTCAAAACATGTAATTGTTATTTTTTCTATGATTTACCTCAACAAAACACATGTAATTGTTATTTTCCATTACCTAAAGCTTCGAAACACATGTACAGTGGAACCTTGGTTTTTTAACAATTCGTCTATGAAAGCTGTTCTAAATCCAAAATGTTCAGAAATCAAAACTATTTCCCCACAGGAATCAAAGTAAAAATGGATTAATCCGTTCCCGCACACCGTCGCAGCAGCTCAGGACAAGGCCTGGACTTTTTTTTTTTTTTTTTTACCCGGTCCACTTTTTTTGAGGGGGGTTTATTGTTTTATTTATTTTATTTATTCTTATTCCTCATGTTTATATGTAAATCAGTTTAAATAAGAAATAAAAAAAATAATCTAGAGTGAAACAAAAGGTGTGAAGTGTTTTTTTTTTTTCATGTAGGAGGGGCACCGGTAAAGAGCAACAAACATATAATAATTATAAAAAAGAAAAGGCCACGCCACTGAAGTGACGTCCCCAGAGCTGAAAGCAGAAGACAGAAATTACAGGATAAGTGTCTTGAAACCTCCCTCTTGAAGGAATTCAAGTCATAGGAAGATGGAAATACAGAAGCAGGCAGGGAGTTCCAGAGTTTACCAGAGAAAGAGATGAATGATTGGGAATACTAGTCAACTCTTGCATTAGAGAGGTGGACAGAATAGGGGTGAGATAAAGAAGAAAGTGTTGTGTAGTGAGGCCGTGGGAGGAGGGGAGACATGCAGTTAGCAAGATCAGGAGAGCAGTTAACATGAAAATGGTGGTAGAAGACAGCAAGAAATGCAACATCAGCCAATCAGCTGCGAGCTTATAAACCCACCGAGGCTCCAGGAATATAACTTAAGTGAACAGACTATAATCCAGTCATTCTGAAGCATCTTTACTGTACAACCATCTCTTATCTTTAACCACTTTGCTCCGGATGCTTAAAAACACACGTTGTTCATATACGGCGCAGGCCTGCGAGCGGTAATTTATCTAATTTCTAATACTATAATTCTCTCTCTCTCTCTCTCTCTCTCTCTCTCTCTCTCTCTCTCTCTCTCTCTCTCTCTCTCTCTCTCTCTCTCTCTCTCTATATATATATATATATACACACACACACACACACACACACAGAGAGAGAGAGAGAGAGAGAGAGAGAGAGAGAGAGAGAGAGAGAGAGAGAGAGAGAGGGCAAGGAATGAACGAGGGAAGAGGGGAACTGTATCCCCCACCTTTTAGTCTCCCCTTCCTGATGGAGGGGGTATAGGATGAAGAGAAGGATAGGGGGATATGGAAGATAAGGGAAGGACCATAAGGGAGGGAACTATGATGTAATGCTCTGCCAATGAGACTTCCTTATTCTGGATAGAGGGAGGGGCATGGGGTAGCTCATTTACGTGATTGGTGGGAACAGGGAGGGTGGGAGGAGCAATAGAACCTGTCAAGACTGTCAAGACAAGTCAAAACATGATACAGGATTGCTCAACAAGTCAAAACAGGATGTGGGACTGCCCAACAACAACTAAAATAAAATCCAACCATGATGCCTATGTAAGTGTCATGGTATATTCCACTGGTGCTTCATGATGCCTACCTTGGAGTCATCATATTGAAGGGGTTAAGCTGGGTACAAAATGCAAAATCTGTTCTTTTAATCCCCTTCTTTCTTGTAGATGCTTATAAATATTTCATGCATTGCTTCTGGTGCTGGTAATTGTTTCGTATTGAAGTGAAATGGTTAAAATGCACAAAAAAATATATATATAAAAAAACCATTTCATTAGATTTTGATTCTTTGGACGCTGACAATGGATTACAAAATGCATCAAAATACAAAAAAAAAAAAAAAAAAAAAAAAATCAGTCAGCAATGAAAACTCAGTGTTTCCTCCACCACTACCACCACAACCACCACCAAGATTGGGACTGGAGGAGGGAGGATCGAGGGGTGTATGTGACACAGCCTTACTCCATGGAGGTGAAGGCACAAGTATGTGGTAGCCACCAGATATCTCGGATCGTCTCCCACACTGACCCACTCAACGTGACCCTGACTGATGATGCCATGTCTGCCCAGGTCTGCATGTGTGTGTGTATGTGTGTGTGTGTGTGTGTGTGTGTGTGTGTGTGTGTGTATTTACCTAGTGATTACCTAGTTGTGGTTTACGGGAGGGGAGTAATCTCATAGTATCCAGTCTCTGTATCTATCCAGTTTGGTCTTAAAAGCAAGGACAGTTACGTTATTGACAACGTCTTCACTGAGATCATTCCATTTGTTCACATTTCTGTGAGGAAAACTATGCTTGTTGATGTCTCTTCTACATTTTACTTTCTTCAACTTCTTACTGTGTCCCCTTGTACTGTGTGTCTAAATTTACTAAACATTGTTTGTCCACATTTCCCATACCATTTATCATTCTATAGATGTTTATTAAATCTCTTCTCTCTCTCTCATATTTTCAAGGGTAGGAATTTCCAACATTCTTAATCTCTCTTCATAGGTTGACTTAACTCTGGAACCATCTTAGTGACTGCTCTTTGTACTCTTTCCAATTTTATTATATACATTCCTCTTTGTATGAGGAGACCACACCACTGCTGCATATTCCAATCTTGGTCTTATCATGGAAATCAACAACTTTTTATAATTTCTTTATCCAAATATGAGAATGCCACTCTTACTCTTTTTAACAAATTCATCGTCTCCAGTAATTTTATCAGTGTATCTGCCCGGAGTCAAATTTTCAGTAACTGTTACTCCTAAATCCACTTCTTTTAATTTCTTTAAGTTCACACCATCCATCCCATAATGATGTATTCTTTTTTTACTCTTACCAAACTCCATTACTTTATATTTACTTAAAGTGAATTCCATTTGCCAAGATTTACTCCATCTATTTATCTTATTTAAATTGTCTTGCAGTACCATACAGTCATTTGCATTTTCTAGCCTTCCCTTCTCATCAGCTTAGCATCATCTGCAAATAAGTTCATATAGCTGTCTATTTCTTCATTTATGTCATTCACATATATCACAAACATTATTGGTCCCAACATTGATCCCTGTGGGACACCACTAGTTACTTTCAGCCAGGATGAATTTTGGTCTTGTATTACAGTTCTCATCTCTCTATCATCCAGATAATCCTCCATCCACTCCAGCAGTCTTCCTCCAATTTTTCTATTTTTTTTTTTAATCTTCGATAGCAATCTTTGGTGTGGTACTTTGTCAAAAGCCCTCTTCAAGTCTAAGTAGACACCATCCACTAGTCTGTCTCTCTTGCACAATATCAACTGCCTTTGACTAAAAGGACAATAAGTTCATGGAGCATGATCTTCCCCTCCTAAATCCAAATTGACAATTTACCAAAACATTATCTCTTTCCAAGTGTTCCATCAATCTTTCCTTTATTGTTCTTTCACATTCTTTTACTACACCACTAGTCAATGACACTGATCTATAATTTGGTGGGTTTTATTTCCTCCTTTGAATATTGGTGTAATATTTGCTCTCTTCCAATCTTCTGGTACCCTTCCCTGCAACAATGATGTCACCACCATACTGTGAATTTTATCAGCCAGTTGTTCTCTACATTCTTTCAATATCCAGTTTGATACTCCATCTGGACCAGATGCTTTATTTATTTCAAGGTCCTCAATCATCTTAAGTATTTCATCATAACTGACTGGTACTGTACTTAGCGTATTCCTCACCAAATTATCCCTTCCAGCATCAAACTCCCCTTCCACAGTAAATACTGATCTGTAACTTTTGCCCATAACCTCCGCCATGTCCTGTGCATCCTCATAGATTTTTCCTTCAGCTTTCAATTTTGATACACCTCTCTTCTTGATCCTCCCATTAATATGTCTAAAGAACAGTTTGGGTTCATTTATTCACTTTTCTATTATATCTCTTTTATTGTATCTTCTCTCCATTCTTATTATTTCAACATACTTGTTTCTAGCATCAATATATTCCTTCCATCTGCTCTCAGTTTTCCTTTTTTTTCCATCTATTCCAAGCATTTAGCTTACAATTTCTAGCTTTTTTGCATTTTGTATTGAACTATTCCTTACCTTATCTACATCTTTCTCCTCTAGGTACAAATTTCTCTACAGCAGTATTATATATCCTTATAAATTCATCCTATTTTTCCTAAATAACTTCTGCATGTTCAAAGTCTTTCCAGTCCACGGTAACAAAGTACTTTCTTAATTTTTTTCTGTGTGTGTGTGTGTGTGTGTGTGTGTGTGTGTGTGTGTGTGTGTGTGTGTGTGTGTGTATGTGTGTGTGTGTGTGTGTGTGTGTGTGTGTGTGTGTGTGTGTGTGTGTGTGTGTGTGTTGTAATTCCTTCCCTACGTCCATAAACCTTTTAGGTCTTGTTTTCTTTCTTCTGTCCGTAAAAAATAACATCACCTGATCTAGCATTGCAACCTAACCCAACTGATGCCCTGACCTATTGCAGCATAACCTAACCTAACCCATGCCACAATGTAATCTCCTGTACATGCCGCAGGTGAGCCAGGACGGAGGGTTCAGCTGCGACCACGACTGGAGCATGCTGGTGTACTACAGGAGTGCCTACCGGCCCCACCTGTTGCGGGAGACCGGTGAACGCTCTGCCACTGGGATCATGAAGGATGACCTGCTCATGCTGAACCTCTTCCCAGAGGTGCCCACCAACACCTACTCCAGCAGGAATGAGATTATCTTTGTCATCGACCGCTCAGGTGAGGTGGAGGCAGGTGGGACAGCTGGATAAGGTCAGTAGAACCCAAGAACTGATATGATGGGATGCTGGAAGGCTTGTCAGTGCAGGACTAAGCAGATATGATGCCTTTCATAGCTTTTTAAACAGGCTGTGAGGGAGTTACTGGGGTTTTGAAGGATGTTTCCATGTTTCCAGTAATAGTTCAACAATGACTCCTTACTGTAACTGCTAAGCAGGATGTGAGGGAAGTTACTGAGATTTTCAAGGGTCCAACTCAGCAAGGTTGTACTAAGCTAACTTAAATTAACCCCAAATTAGTTCGATTCAGTGAGTTTGTACTATAGTTGTGCAGTGCTAACCTAACCTAACCTGACCTCACCAACAGAAAGCATGCATGGGCAAAAGATAGAGAGTGCCCGGGCAACACTTCTTCTGTTCCTGAAGAGTCTGCCTCTGGGTTGCCTCTTCAACGTTGTCAGCTTCGGCTCATCCTTCTCAGTGCTCTTCAAGAAGTGAGTGGTCCAGACTGGGTTAGGTTAAGTGAAAGGTCATTCTTCCTCTTCCTCCTATATTTATCTTGTCTCATCTTTTGTATCTTCTATTTTCTAATTTACTTCCATTCCTCCTCCTCCTCCTCCTCCTCCTCCTCCTCCTCCTCCTCCTCCTCCTCCTCCTCCTCCTCCTCCTCCTCCTCCTCCTCCTCATAGCTGCAAGCGCCGGGTTGTAAAAGTCTCACTCGTGACCTAGACTCTAGGCAAGCGATTGGTCTTTGTGGCATTCTCAAGACCCTGTGGGAGCTAACTCCCAGTGTTGGAGGCATCTAACACAGCAGTATCTGATTTCCATGCATAAACTTTTCATTTGCTCAATTTATGGTCACATCTTTTCTGAAACTTCCAAAGCGCTCTGATTAATCAGTCATGCCTTCTCTTCTCAGTCAATGCGAAGCCTGTCGTGGCAGGTTTGCCCCTCAGTATTTCCGGAATTCTTCTGCCTGCAGGTTGTGTCACCTCCAGAGTAAGACAGAGGGACTCAACGAGAAATACGAGGAGAAGTGCAAGCAGTATGAGGACGTCATGCAACAGCTTGAAACACTAAAAGAGTTCGTTGTCTCTAATACAGGTTGCAC
This sequence comes from Scylla paramamosain, assembly GCF_035594125.1. Classification (NCBI taxonomy): domain Eukaryota; kingdom Metazoa; phylum Arthropoda; class Malacostraca; order Decapoda; family Portunidae; genus Scylla; species Scylla paramamosain. The sequence goes on from NC_087199.1 coordinate 4,012,076, forward strand.
CTCCACAGATATTCCTGCCATCCATGACAGACCTGCCTCCTCCACTCCAGGGGCTCCTGCCCGCCCACATGCTGTGCTTGCAGAGTCACCATTCACTTTAGTCAGGAATCGTGCCACCACCACTAATGTTAAGAAATCTTTGCCCATCTCAACACACAACAGGTACCAGATCCTAGCTGAAGAGGAGGAAGATGCACAAGAGACGAGACTGGACGGAGACTCAATAGTCAGAGGTCAGCTCTCTGAGTTCTGTGGCAGGGCTCGTAGGACACGTAAGCGTCTAAGCATGCCTGGTGGACGCTTAGACGACATCACGGCAGCATGTGACGAGGCAGCCTCTGGATCTAATAATAATACCCTCTTTATTATTCACGCAGGTACAAATGATGTCGAAAACACTAGGTCTGAAGAGCTCATGGAAAAGTTGAAGAGGATGATACAGCGCCTCAAAACTAAATCCAATAACACTATTGTTTCAGGCATCCTCCCCCGGACCAGGGCACCGGCTGTCTTCTACAACAGAGCCTTCAGCACTAACAGCCGTCTCCGTTCTCTTTGCACAGAGGAAGGTGTAGACTTTGTTAATCTTTGGGACAACTTTTACAATAAACCTTCTCTATTTCAGCCGGATGGTTTACACCTAAATGGAATTGGAGCAGCATGACTTGGTAGACTCCTTTGTAATAAAGTTTCTATTTTCAGACCAAAAAAAGACCAGCAAGATCGTGTAGCCCCAGACTCTTAGTAGACTCCTCGCACAACACAACCTCCATGTGCAACACTATAAAAGCTTGCCTAATCAACGCTCGCAGCCTTAGAAATAAATTTTCAGATTTAGAAACCCTGGCAGCTGTAGAAAACTACCACATTATTGGTATTATTGAATCTTGGCTGAACTCTGCGAACAGAGACTTTCTTGCAGAATACAATTAGCCAGGTTATGAAATGTTCAGCAGTGAAAGAAAAGACAGGATAGGAGGCGGTGTATTGCTGTATGTGAAAGCCAGTCTTCAGCCAACCATACTAAAAACCGAAAAGATTAACAATATAGGTTCAGTCTTCTTGCATTTAAGAGTACGTTCTAAGAAAACTGCTATAGGTCTTATTTATAGGCCTCCGGTTCACAATGTTTCCTCTGATAAGAATTTACAAGATCAAATTACTGAAATAAGTAACACTTTTGATACAGTCATCTGTGGAGACTTCAGTCCACCTGTTAGCTCATGGGGAAATCCACTTAACTCTCATTCTGGTCACGACTTGTATAATAATTTATTACAATGTTCCCCTAAAGCAACACGTTCAAGGACCCACACGAGGTGACAACATATTAGATCTTGTTCTTTCAACAAACGATGACTTCATATCTAACGTTAATATTGGTCCTGAATTTAGTGCAAGTGACCACAAGATTGTCTCCTTTAACATCAACCTTCAAGCATATAAAGACATTGTTAGCAACGAAGAAGTTTTCATATACAAAAAAGGAGACTACAAGAGACTCAGGTCAATTCTTTCTGTCGCAGATTGGAACGCTGAACTTGGCGAAAGTAACATTGAAGAATCATGGGCGAAATTTAAGTACATTTTAGAAAATGCTGTGAAGACATGTATCCCTATGCGTAAAAGACGTCCATGCAAGAGAAACAAACCTAAATGGTGGACAAACAACACTGAGTCACAACTACTGCAGAAAAATCGTGCCTACCGTAAATATTTGTCCTCTCAGAATGAGGCCGATAAACTAGGATATGACAGACTCCGACGCGAATCAAAAAAGCTCATTAGACAGAGTAAGAAAAATCTAGAAATGTATATTGCAAGCATTGCTAAATCCAGTCCCAAAGAATTTTACAGTTATGTTCGAAATAAAAAAGTCATTACATCTCACATTAACCAAATTACACTAGATAACGGTAATTTTGTCACCGAAGAAACTCAGATCGCGGACACACTGAATGATTATTTTGCTTCAATTTTTACAAAGGAAAATACTCACATAATCCCCGAACCACTCCTTATGCTCCACAACATGCTGCCTTAAGTGTCTGCGTTTTTCATGAAGACGAAATAATCGAAGTAATTGATAAAATGAAAACTGACAAAGCCCCCTGCCCAGACGGTATTGCACCACGTGTCTTGAAAGAAACTAAATTTCAAATTTGTAAGCCCCTTTCATTGCTTTTCACCAAATCATTTAACTGCGGTAAGGTTCCCAAGGATTGGAAGTTAGCTTACGTTATCCCCATAGAAAAGAAAGGCGATAATTCACTTCCAAGTAACTATAGACCTATCATCCTTACATCTGTAGTAAACTAATGCAATAATTTAGTGAACTTTCTAGAGGAAAATGATTTAATCAATGACTCGCAGCATGGCTTCCGAAACAGACGTTCTTGTCTAACTAATGTGCTTGATTTCTTTTATGATGTTTTCACCATGTACGACGAAACAAAGGCAGTAGATATAGTGTATCTAGATTTTCAAAAAGCTTTTGACAAAGTTCCCCATAAGCGGCTATTAGCTAAATTGAAGTCACATGGTATAAATGGAAAACTTCTCAATTGGCTTGAAGACTGGCTGTCTGACAGAAAGCAGCGCGTTGTTTTAAATGGTAAATTTTCAAACTGGCGAGAAGTTTTAAGTGGTGTACCACAGGGATCTGTGCTCGGCCCTGTTCTTTTCCTTATTTACGTTAATGATATCGATGAGGGCCTCACCTGTAAAGTATCTAAGTTCGCTGATGATACAAAAATAATGAATGAAGTAGTCACGTCAGAGGATAAAAGAAAATTACAATCTGATCTCGACCACTTAGCCACTTGGTCAGACAAGTGGCAGATGAGCTTCAATGTAAAGTGTTGCACATTGGTAGTAATAACGATCACACTAATTACTTAATGAACGATACCGAGCTTCTCAAGATTAATGAGGAAAAGAACCTGGGCGTTATATTTACCTCAGACCTCAAGTCAAGTAAACACTGCTCGGAAGTAGTTAAAACAGCAAATAAATTGGTTGGGTTTATTGGTAGAACTTTCGAATTCAGATCAGAAGGGGTAATTCTCATTGTTTAATACACTTGTCCAACCTCTACTTGAGTACTGCGTCCAGTTCTGGTCACCCCATTACAAGAAAGATATAGACAAGCTGGAGAGAGTCCAAAGAAGAGTTACCAAGTTGATCCCACGAATGCGGAACAAGCCTTATGAGGAGCGCTTGAGGGAACTCAACTTGTTCAGTTTAGAGAAACGGCGAATGCGAGGAGACTTAATTGAACTGTTTAAAATGTGTCGGGGCTTTGATAACGTAAATGTAAACAAGTCTCATCATTGACAGTTTCAACACCACTCGAAATATTGGTTACAAGATTATAGGTAAGCATTTCAGATCAGACGAGGCTAAGTATTATTTCTTCAATATAATTATAAATGTCTGGAACTCTCTCCCAGCACATATTGTCGATAGTATTACAATAGAAACTTTTAAACAAAGGTTGGACAATCACCTCGCATCAATCCCTCATATAATGTACTTTGCGTGCTTTTTTTTTTTTTTTGTTACTGTAGTGAATAGTATAATTTCTCTTTCATCCTTTCCTATCACATCTTAGCCTTTCCTTCTCCCTATGCTCTCTTGTTTTCCTTCCTTGAACCCTAGTGTCCTCCAGCCTCTAAGTCTTAGAATCTGTAGTGGTAGTGGTAGAATAGACACACAGACAGCCTCGTTAGGCCCAGTAGGGCTGTTGCTGTCTGTTCATTCCTTTGTATTCCTTTGTATTCCTCCTCCTCTTTTACCTACGTCCATCTTAACACATACATAGAATTGAGTCAAGCTTGTGTGTCTGGGTGCGTTTTTTTTTTTTTTTTTTTTTTATTAAATGTCAGTCCCATAAAAGGGTCCAAAGCGGTAGTCAAAATTGAAGGATAAGTGTCTTGAAACCTCCCTCTTGAAGGAATTCACGTCATAGGAAGGTGGAAATACAGAAGCAGGCAGGGAGTTCCAGAGTTTACCAGAGAAAGTGATGAATGATTGAGAATACTGGTTAACTCTTGCATTAGAGAGGTGGACAGAATAGGGATGAGAGAAAGAAGAAAGTCTTGTGCAACGAGACCGCGGGAGGAGGGGAGGCATGCAGTTAGCAAGATCAGAAGAGCAGTTAGCATGAAATTAGGGTAGAAGACAGCTAGAGATGTAACACTGTGGCGATGAGAAAGAGAGGCTGAAGACAGTCAGTTAGAGGAGAGAAGTTGATGAGACGAAAAGCTTTTGATTCCACCCTGTCTAGAAGAGCAGTATGAGTAGAACCCCCCTCAGGCATGTGAAGCATATCCTATACATGGATGGATAAGGCCATTGTACAGAGTTAGCAGATGGGGGGGGGGTGAGAGAAACTGGTGGAGACATCTCAGAACACCTAAATTCTTAGAAGCTGTTTTAGCTAGAAATGCGATGTCAAGATTCCGGTTCAGATTATAAGTAAAGGACAGATCGAGGATGTTCAGTGTAGAAGAAGGGGACAGTTGAGTGTCACTGAAAAAGAGGGGATAGTTGTCTGGAAGGTTGTGTCGAGTTGATAGATGAAAGCATTGAGTTTTTGAGACATAGAACAATACTAAGTTTGCTCTGCCCCAATCAGAAAGTTTTGAGAGATCAAAAGTCATGCGGTCTGTGGCTTCCTTACGTGAAAGGTTTACTTCCTGTAGGGTTGGATGTCTATGAAAAGACGTGGAATAAGTGCAGGGTGGTACCATCAGCGTAGGGGTGTTTGGTTTAGATCACTGATGAATAATAGGAAGAGAGTGGGTGACAGGACAGAACCCTGAGGAACAGCACTGTTAATAAAATTAAAACAGTGACTGTCTACTACAGCAACAATAGAACAGTCAGAAAGGAAACTCGAGATGAAGCAACAGAGAGAAAGATAGAAGCCATAGGAGGGTAGTTTGGAAATCAAAGCTTTGTGCCAGACTCTATCAAAAGCTTTAGATATGCTTAATTCAACAGCAAAAGTTTCACCAAAATCTCTAAAAGAGGATGACCAAGACTCAGTAAGGAAAGTCAGAAGATCACCAATAGAGCGGCCTTGACGGAATCCATACTGACAATCAGATGGAAGTTGTGAAGTGATAGATGTTTAAGAATCTTCCTGTTGAGGAAAGATTCAAAAACTTAGATAGGCAGGAAATTAAAGCAATAGGACGGTAGTTTGAGAGATTAGAACGGTCACCCTTTTTAGTAACAGGCTGAATGTAGGCAAACTTACAGCAAGAAGGAAAAGTAGATGTTGACAGACAGAGTTAAAAGAGTTTGACTAGGCAAGATGCAAGCACGGAGGCACAGTTTCAGAGAACAATAGGAGGGACCCCATCAGGTCCATAAGCCTTCCGAGGGCATGGAAAACATTATTGCAAAGAATTTCAATAGGTAGCATGAAGTAGTCAGAGGGTGGAGGAGAGGGAGGAACAACCCCTGAATCTTCCAAGATAGAGTTTTTAGCAAAGGTTTAAACGAAGAGTTCAGCTTTCGACATAGATGTGATAGCAGTAATGCCATCTGGATGAAATAAAGGAAAGAAAGAAGAAGAAGCAAAGTTATTGGAGACATTTTTAGCTAGATACCAGACATCACAAGGGGAGTTAGATCTTGAAAGTTTTTGACACTTTCTATCAGTGAAGGAGTTTTTGGCTAGTTGAAGAACAGACTTGGCATGGTTCTGAGCAGAAATATAAAGTGCATGAGATTCTAGTGATTGCTTAAGTATCTTCTGTGGGCCACCTCTCTATCATGTATAGCACAAGAACAAGCTGTGTTAAACCAAGCTTTGGAAGGTTTAGATCGAGAAAAAGAGTGAGGAATGTACACTTCCATGCCAGACACCATCACCTCTGTTATGCGCTCAGCACACAAAGACGGATCTCTGACACGGAAGCAGTAGTCATTCCAAGGAAAATCAGCAAAATACCTCCTCAGGTTCCCCCAATTAGCAGAGGCAAAATACTAGAGGCACCTTCACTTAGGGGGATCCTGAGGAGGGATTGGAGCAATAGGACAAGATATAAATATGAAGTTGTGATCTGAGGAGCCCAACAGAGAAGAGAGGGTGACAGCATAGGTAGGATTAGAGGTCAGGAAAAGGTCAAGAATGTTGGGCGTATCTCCAAGACAGTCAGGAAGACGAGTAGGGTGTCTCACCTATTGCTCTAGGTCGTGGAGGATAGCAAAGTTGAAAGCTAATTCCAGTATGGTCAATGAAGGGAGAGGAAAGCCAAAGCTGGTGGTGAACATTAAAGTCTCCAAGTATGGAGATCTCTGCAAAAGGGAAGAGAGTCAGAATGTGCTCCACTTTGGAAGTTAAGTAGTCAAAGAATTTCTTGTAGTCAGAGGAGTTAGGTGAGAGGTACACAGCACAGATAAATTTAGTTTGAGAGTGACTCTGTAGTCGTAGCCAGATGGTGGAAAACTCGGAAGTTTCAAGAGCGTGGGCACGAGAGTAGGACAGAGAAATTAGGAGGGAGCAGAAAAGGGGCTACTGTCAGTTGCCTCAGACACATGAGTTTCAGTGAGGAAAAGAAGATGGAGTTTAGAAGAGGAGAGGTGGTGTTCTACAGATTGAAAATTAGATCTTAGACAGCGAATATTGCAGAAGTTAATGAAGAAAAAGTTGACGGGGGTGTCAAGACACTTAGGGTCGTTATCATAAGAGCAATCCGACTTGGGGACATTCGAGGTCCCCTCCCCAGATGGGGACTCAGAGGCTGGTGTAGGAGTCATGATAATTTTTGAATTTTCGAGTGAAGGGTGTGTGTGTTATTAGGTGCTTGTAGTTTTGTGGGAAGGAAGAGAGTTGTCTTTAGAGGGCAGGCTGTGACTGCCCCCTTGTGTTGTGAGACACAAAGGGAAATGTTTAATAAGGTCACAGCTGGGTTTAATGATAAGTTCACAGCACCCCCTGATCCAATGCTTTAGACCTCACTGGGAGTAATTATTATTTCAGCAGATGCCTATTGTCTTCTCTCTCTCTCTCTGTGTGTGTGTGTGTGTGTGTGTGTGTGTGTGTGTGTGTGTGTGTGTGTGCGCTTACTGTAATCCTTGTGGTGTGACTGTTGCAGGGGGAGTCGTGTGTACTCAGAGACAACGCTGCGTGAGGCATGCCAGCTGCAGGCTGCGATGAAAGCCGATATGGGGGGCACAGAGATCCTGGCGCCACTCAAGGACATCTATGACAAGCCACCCACACCTGGCTACTCACGACAGGTGGGGAGAGCCAACGGTTTTGTTTGTTTTGTTTATTTATGGGGCTTCTCTCTCTCTCTCTCTCTCTCTCTCTCTCTCTCTCTCTCTCTCTCTCTCTCTCTCTCTCTCTCTCTCTCTCTCTCTCTCTCTCTCTCTCTCTCTCTCTCTCTCTCTCTCTCTCTCTCTCTCTCTCTCTCTCTCTCTCTCTCTCTCTCTCTCTCTCTCTCTCTCTCTCTCTCTCTCTCTCTCTCTCTCTCTCTCTCTCTCTCTAAGCTTTCTGTCTGCCACAGTTAAATTTCAGGCCACTGACTCACCTCAACTGACACAACATTTTCATTTTGCTGGCCTTGGACAGAGAAGGGGTTGGGTCAGGTGAGATCATGCAATCTCACCTGATCATGCACAGAGGACGGGTTGTGTGAGGTGGTCAGGTTATGTCAGGCAAGGCAGCCTCATCACCATGTCTTGGCCACCAGATTCTGCTTATTATGAATGGAGAGTGGACTGGGCAAGATAAAATGAAGTAAAGTGAGGCAGGATAGCTCAACTTTTTCCTGCCCACAGATCTTGCTCATCACGGACGGGGAGGTCAGCAATGTGGATCAGGTGAAAAAGTTGGTGGGGCGCCACGCACATGAGACAAGGCTGTTCTCTGTGGGCATCGGACATGGGGCATCCACTGCTCTGGTGTGTGGAGCAGCCAGGGCAGGGCGTGGGAGGTCAGAGATGGTCGTACAGCAAGGACCGCTGCAGCAAAAGGTGTTTGTGTGTGTGTGTGTGTGTGTGTGTGTGTGTGTGTGTGTGTGTGTGTGTGTGTGTGTGTGTGTGTGTGTGTGTGTGTGTGTGTGTGTGTGTGCTTACCTGACTGTTCTTACTTAATTGTATTTTTGCAAGATTGAGTGAAACTCGTAATGTGTATGTATGTGTGTCTGTGTCTGCCTGTTGGCACAGTGTTGTGTTTGAGGTGGTGGGCCTGGTGGTGGAGAGAGGCAGTGTTGTGTTTCAGGTGATGGGCCTGGTGACCTCCATGGTGCAGGAAAACATTCAGGAGGTGACTGTGGCCTGTGAGGTGGAGCCGGCCTGCAGGGTGACGCTAGTACCCAAGGTGCCCCCCGTCATCTTCGGCGGCCAGCACCTCATCCTCTACGCCAGGGTGCCCCCCGCCACGCAGGTGAGTGGCCCGCCATGATCTGGCCTGGTCTGGTCTGACCACGCATCACCTCACCTCACCTAGCATGTTATAACCTCACCTAGCTTAACATAATATCATCTCACATAATCTAATCTAACCTAGCATAACATAATATAACCTTAGCTCACCTGGCATAGTATAACATTATGTAACATAAACTTCAACTAACTAGAATGACAACCTCACTTAACATAACATGATATAACCTAACATAACATAACTTTACCTCACCTAACATAACCTAGTAGATGCAAGCACAGTCTTATTGAGGTAGTGATTTGAAATATAAAAGTAAATTATCAAGAAGTATAATCTTTAAAACTAGCCAAGTAACATTGTCAAGTGACACACACACACACACACACACACACACACACACACACACACACACACACACATGACCATCCCTCTCCCTGACCCCCACCAGGTCAAGAAGATCACAGTGCGAGGTCAGCTTGGCGCCAGTCCCATCCTGAACACAATGGAGGGGAAACATTTAACTGTGGTGCACGACGAGGCCAAGTCCATCCACAGGCTGGCGGCGCGCTCCCAGATCCTGCAGTGGCAGCTCGACGAGGAGGGTGAGGCACTGGCACTATGGCACTTGTCTTTGTTGGCGCTGATGCTCCACTGCCATTCATTGTCTCTTGTCTCACTTAACTGACGACACCACCACTGGCACTTGTATTATGTATGGTGTTAATGTTACACTGTCTCTTGAAGCAGCAATGTTAGTATTTGTTGTTATTGGCATTGATGTTATGCTGTCTTTCATTGTCTCTTGTCACACTGGGTTTCACATTCTGAAACACGGGCACACCACACCTCCACTGCTTTCAAAAGGCTCTAGTTGAAGTTGCACAGGTTTTTATGGGTGTTTTTACAGTTCTAGTGACAGATTGACAAGATTTCTTTTTTATTAACAGGAGAAACACTCTTGAGAACGTGGCAAATCATCTCTTTGACTTGAAAAATAATTGTGGTGAAGTGACACAGGCTTTTAGGGATGTTTTTATGGTTTTCATGACAGATTAACAAGATTTCTTCGTTATTAACAGGAGAAACTTTCTTGAGAACCTGACTAATCATCTCTGTTGCTTTGGAAAACAGTCATGGAGAGAGAGAGAGAGAGAGAGAGAGAGAGAGAGAGAGAGAGAGAGAGAGAGAGAGAGAGAGAGAGGTCAGGTCACCGCCGTGGAGGACGTACTTGTCTTCAGTGTGCTCCGCGCATTCAAATCAGTTCTTCAGTAACGCAAATCACTGTATTTTTTTTTATCTCCTCTACGTGAAATGGCGGAACACAGGCTCATCAAGAGGCGTGATCTCCCGGGATATTGTCCTCGGCGATGGTGTGCCGTGTGTGGTAGGGCGGCTACCAAATCAGCCCCCTACGTGAGTTGTGAGGGCAGTAACGAATGTCCTAACGTGTGCCACACAGCTTGCCTAGGTGACAGAGAGACCTACACTTGTAAGGACACTCAGCAGCTACGTCATGAAGCTAATTTAGCGGATGAAGTGGTCTACATTAGTGAAAACCCTGGAGTGGACCTTCCATCCACACCTCTACACGATGGGGTGGATGATGACGCGAGGCAACACCTGTTGCAGCTGGAGAAAGACGAGCTCGTCACCACTGTTATCCAGCTACAAAAATAGGTAATGAAAGATAGAAATGTGATTCAGTCCCTCCGTCTACAGAGAGACTGGATAATTAACAAAAAGGCACAATTGATGGACCTATTAGGGCTTATAGATGCTCTTACTGATGCAAGGGAGAATGAGGAGAAAACCGCCATCTGTTCCGTGTCGACAACAGCCACCCCTCTCTCGATCGCCAGAACTTGGGAAAACGCGTGTGCTTCCTCGGACCGCTGGAGGCAGTGGTGGAGATCAGGGAAGCCCAGACCTCTTAGACACGCGGCAGTAGAAGCAGACCCCACCACAAATACAGCTACCGCTGCTGCCACCGCCACCGCCACCACAGTCGCCGCAGCAGCATCAGCACCCGCCGACACCGACACTGACTCCACCGCTGCCGCCACCAACACCACCACCACCACCACCACCACCACCACCACCAACAACAACAACAACAACAACAACAACAGGAGGATCAGCAGCAGCAACGGCAGTAACAACAGGAGCAGTATCAGCAGCAACAACTATGACAGAAACAACAACAACAAGAGCAGCAGCAACAAGAGGAGGAAGAAAGGAGGTCAGCAGCGATTAGGACCTCACTCCGCCACACCAGGCGCGCGACCCAACCCTCCCGCACCCCAGCCCCACCCACATCATCTTAGATCCCAAAGGGTCGTCAGAGGTGGAGACAGACCACGCTGCGACTACTGCTCCCGCCTCGGACACACATCCGAGGTGTGTTACAGCCGCACTGCTGATATAAGGCAGGAAACGATTCTCAGAAGGGTCCTGACAGAAGGATGGAGAAAAGAGTTAAATCTTCAACCTCAGCTGCCCTTTCGAGACTCCCCTCTCCACCCCTGCCCACCATCATGGCAACCACAACCCATGACTGGAGCCCACTCATGTGGCAGGGTGGGCAGTAACGCGCCTCCCCCTGCCAAGGTAGCCCTAAGTCAAACCAGCGCCAAGGAAAAACAAAAGACTGGCCACCTCAGCCGACACCTGACTGTTGTGTCGGCGAACGTGAGGGGTCTTCGCACCAACCTTGGTGACCTCACCCTCAACTTTGTCCTCCGACACAACGCGGACATTGTTGCCGTCACGGAAACGTGGCTCAGTGGTGAGGTGGAGCCGACGTTTGGCAACATCCCGGGCTACACAAAGTGGGTGAGGAAGGACCATGAGCATAGAGTGGGCGGAGGCGTGGCTGCCTGCTTCAAACACGGCCTCCAAACTCAAAAAATTGACGTTGTGCTGCCTGAAGGAATGGAGGCGCTGTTCTTCAGAGTGGTGATAAATGACAGCACAGGACTCCTCCTGTGTGTCATGTACCGTCCCCCAAGGCAAGGACGTTCAGCGCTGGACACTATGCTACAGCGGCACAAGTGTTCCTACGTCATGATTCTGGGGGATCTAAACTTCCACCTGGAGCAGGATGCCTTTAACAGCCTCCTGATGGTGCAGGGTCTGACGAACCACATGTCCTTCCCTACACATGAGAAGGGAGGGTCGCTGGACCCTGTGCTAACAGATCTCCCTGACTCCAGCATCGTCTGCCATCAACTGGGGACGGTGGGCACCTCCGACCACCACGCCGTGCTGGCACGCGTCAAGCTGGATATAGCGAGGGAGGCCGCCGCCCCGCGCACTATCTGGCTGTGGGAGCAGGCTGACTGGGCATCCCTGAGACACGACATCGTTCGCTTGGACTGGGACGCCCTACTGATAGGCAACGCGGAGGAAAAGGCCCGTGCCCTCACCACCAAGCTCCTTCCCCTCCAGCAGCAACACGTCCCCAGCAGAAGGTACCTCGTTAGGCCTAGTGACCCTGCTTGGTTTGGTTACCGATGCAGAGCGGCCGCTGAGGCTAAACACGAAGCCTGGGTGAGGTACAAACGTCGTCCAACACACTACAACTGGGCCCAACATCGTGTGGTTTGTAGACGGGTGACAGCTACCTGCAGGTGGGCGAGACGGCAGCAGCGAGAGGACATAAGGCGAAAGCTCTGTGGCTCAGGGGTTGGCCACAAGACCTGGTGGAGGCTTGTCAAGGAGCAGTAAGGAACAGGCCGCCGCGACACTGTTCCTCCACTAACAAGGCTGGACGGGACAACAGCCACCAGCAGTGAGGACAAGGCTTCTCTACTCGCTGAGTTTTTCGCAGAGAAGATGTCAGTCACTGATCCGGGTAGACGTCCACCTCACCTCCCTCAGGAAACAGACCACACCGTCGCCGATGTTCAGGTGACACGTGAACAGGTGGAGCGGCTAATGAGGGAAGTAGAGAACAAAGCCACCGGCCCGGACGACATCAGCCCGCGGCTCCTCAAACGCTGCGCCAGTGAGCTGTCAGGTCCTCTCACCAGCGTCTTCAGGGCCTGCCTGATGGAGCACAGATGGCCCTCTATATGCAAGGAGGCGTGTGCCCTTCCCTCCTCACCCATATGACGATTGCTTTGCAGAAGGCGTGGCAGAGGACATGGTGGCGCTGAGTGTGGCGAGTGGTGTGGTTTGTTGCCACACAGCGCTGGTGGGCGTGGACCAGGAGTCAGGGAAGCCTGTGCCTGAATCACCTTGTCAGGACCCTCGAGAATCAGGTAAGAAGAAGAATTAGGTTAAAGTGAGAAGAGTCAGGTTAGGTGAAGTGAGGTGAAGAGTCAGGTTAGGAGAAGTGAGGTGAGATGAAGAGTCAGGTTAGGTGAGGTGAAGTGAATTGAAGTGTTAGGTGAGGTAATAAGAAGAGTTGATGATACTGAAGTAATATTAGCGTCTTCACCTGAGGGTTACATTAGGTTTAGGTTCACTCAGTTCATTAATCTCCTTGGTGATCCCTTCATTGTGTAGACCATGAGT